>NW_027196548.1:0-5000 GCF_038502225.1 Cherax quadricarinatus | reverse complement strand
GAAATAGGTGAAGAGATCGACGAGATTGTAAATTTTCAGAGAATAGGGGGGTACTCGAAGGGGAGAAACCGACCAATCAGGCTGATTCTCAGGACGGAAACAGTGCGGAACAGGATCCTCCAAGAGAAACCACGATTGAAATACTTGGAAGAGTACAAGAGGGTGTTCCTAGACAGAGACAGAACAAAATCAGAACAACAGCAGCTGAGGGAGAGGACAAAAAAGCGAAAGGAGCTAGGAAAAGAGACAAGGATGGAACCAGCAGAAGTCAGTCAGAGCAGAACAGAACAGCAAGGGCAAGCACACACACAACTATTCTCAGAACCATACAACCTATCACACCATCCCAACACACACTACAATCCATACCCACAGCCTCCACACAACACCGAGCTATAGAATCCCACAGTATGCCACCAGGTCTCCCACCCTCACAGGCCCCCCAAACCACAGTGTTGGAAAGGAAACTGAAGGTATGGTACACAAACGCTGATGGAATAACAAATAAGTGGGAGGAGTGGCATGAAAGAGTCAAAGAAGCATCACCGAACATCATAGCTCTCAGAGAAACCAAGCTTACAGGTATGATAACAGATGCCATCTTTCCAACGGGATACCAAATCCTGAGGAAAGACAGACAGAACAGGGGGGGTGGAGGAGTGGCATTGCTGATCAAAAATCGCTGGAATTTTGATGAGCTGGAGAGAGGAGACAGCAGAGAAGAAAGTGATTACATAGCAGGAACGCTTCACTCTGGAGGTCCCAAGGTGGTAATAGCAGTGATGTATAACCCACCACAGAACAGCAGGAGGCCAAGGCAAGAGTACGACGAGAGCAATAGAGTGATGGTTGACACACTGGCTAGAGTGGCCAGAAGAGCTCATGCATGCAGGGCAAAGCTCCTGATCATGGGTGACTTTAACCACAAGGAGATCGATTGGGAGAACTTGGACCCACATGGGGGCCAAGATACATGGAGGGCTAAGATGATGGAGGTGGTACTGGAAAACTTCATGTGCCAACACGTAAGGGACACTACAAGAGAGAAAGGAGAGGATGAACCAGCAAGGCTGGACTTAGTATTCACCTTCAGTAGTGCAGATATCGAGGACATCACATATGAAAGACCCCTTGGGGCCAGTGACCATGTGGTTTTAAGCTTCGAATACACAGTAGAGCTACAAATGGAGGGAGAAGCAGGAAGGCCAGGACGAATGAAGCCAAACTACAAGAAAGGTGACTACATAGGAATGAGGAACTTCCTGAACGGGGTTCAGTGGGACAGAGAACTGGCAGGGAAGCCAGTTAATGAGATGATGGAATATGTAGCAACAAAATGCAAGGAGGCTGAGGAGAGGTTTGTACCCAAGGGTAACAGGAATAATGAAAAAGCCAGGATGAGCCCATGGTTTACCCAAAGGTGCAGGGAGGCAAAAACCAAGTGTGCTAGGGAATGGAAAAAATATAGAAGGCAAAGGACCCAGGAGAATAAGGAGAGCAGTTGTAGAGCCAGAAACGAATATGCACAGATGAGAAGGGAGGCCCAAAGACAATATGAAAACGACATAGCAGCAAAAGCCAAATCTGACCCCAAACTGTTGTACAGCCACATCCGGAGGAAAACAACAGTCAAGGACCAGGTAATCAGGCTAAGGAAGGAAGGAGGAGAGACAACAAGAAATGACCGTGAAGTATGTGAGGAACTCAACAAGAGATTCAAAGAAGTGTTCACAGAGGAGACAGAAGGGGCTCCAGAAAGACGGAGAGGTGGGGCACACCACCATGTGCTGGACACAGTGCACACAACCGAGGAAGAAGTGAAGAGGCTTCTGAGTGAGCTAGATGCCTCAAAGGCAATGGGGCCAGATAACATCTCCCCATGGGTATTGAGAGAGGGAGCAGAGGCACTATGTGTACCCCTAACAACAATATTCAATACATCTATCGAAACAGGGAGATTGCCTGAGGCATGGAAGACAGCAAATGTAGTCCCAATTTTTAAAAAAGGAGACAAACATGAAGCATTAAACTACAGACCAGTGTCACTGACATGTATAGTATGCAAAATCATGGAGAAGATTATCAGGAGAAGAGTGGTGGAACACCTAGAAAGGAACGATCTCATCAACAGCAGCCAGCATGGTTTCAGGGAGGGAAATCCTGTGTCACAAACCTACTGGAGTTCTATGACATGGTGACAGCAGTAAGACAAGAGAGAGAGGGGTGGGTGGATTGCATTTTCTTGGACTGCAAGAAGGCGTTTGACACAGTTCCACACAAGAGATTGGTGCAAAAACTGGAGGACCAAGCAGGGATAACAGGGAAGGCACTACAATGGATCAGGGAATACTTGTCAGGAAGACAGCAGCGAGTCATGGTACGCGGCGAGGTGTCAGAGTGGGCACCTGTGACCAGCGGGGTCCCACAGGGGTCAGTCCTAGGACCAGTGCTGTTTCTGGTATTTGTGAACGACATGACGGAAGGAATAGACTCTGAGGTGTCCCTGTTTGCAGATGATGTGAAATTGATGAGAAGAATTCACTCGATCGAAGACCAGGCAGAACTACAAAGGGATCTGGACAGGCTGCAGACCTGGTCCAGCAATTGGCTCCTGGAGTTCAATCCCACCAAGTGCAAAGTCATGAAGATTGGGGAAGGGCAAAGAAGACCGCAGACAGAGTACAGTCTAGGGGGCCAGAGACTACAAACCTCACTCAAGGAAAAAGATCTTGGGGTGAGTATAACACCAGGCACATCTCCTGAAGCGCACATCAACCAAATAACTGCTGCAGCATGTGGGCGCCTAGCAAACCTCAGAACAGCATTCCAACATCTTAATAAGGAATCATTCAGGACCCTGTACACCGTGTACGTTAGGCCCATATTGGAGTATGCGGCACCAGTTTGGAACCCATACCTAGCCAAGCACGTAAAGAAACTAGAGAAAGTGCAAAGGTTTGCAACAAGACTTGTCCCGGATCTAAGAGGTATGTCCTACGAGGAGAGGTTAAGGGAAATCAACCTGACGACACTGGAGGACAGGAGAGATAGGGGGGACATGATAACGACATACAAAATACTGAGAGGAATTGACAAGGTGGACAAAGACAGGATGTTCCAGAGATTGGACACAGTAACAAGGGGACACAGTTGGAAGTTGAAGACACAGATGAATCACAGAGATGTTAGGAAATATTTCTTCAGCCACAGAGTAGTCAGTAAGTGGAATAGTTTGGGAAGCGATGTAGTAGAGGCAGGATCCATACATAGCTTTAAGCAGAGGTATGATAAAGCTCACGGCTCAGGGAGAGTGACCTAGTAGCGATCAGTGAAGAGGCGGGGCCAGGAGCTCGGACTCGACCCCTTCAACCTCATCTAGGTGAGTACACACACACACACACACACACACACACACACACACACACACACACACATACACACATACACACACACACATACACACATATACGGAATTTCACACCTTTATGTGAATTTACGTAATTTTAGGCACGCGAGACAGTACAGTGGAAACCAAGAGATTGGGTACATATGCAAAACATACATAGTACATACGAGGGAAATAAGGACTGCTTGCATAAAAGCACGCATACACACACACATACACGCACATTAGGTGAGAACAGGATCTGCTGTTAGGCACTTGAACAGCTGTAGCACACACACACACACACACGCACACCCATGCACACCGCGTGGGTCCGTGGGTGCAGACGTGGGCACACAAGGCTCCGAGAATCCTCCTGTTTTTAAGGGTGCAGTGACTGCTAACAGTAATCAGTGGTAGTGACATCGTCAGTGAGCAATAATACGAGTGATAACTAAAGTTATTAGTTAAAAAAAGTCGTGAGAAAGCCTGAAATTATCCATTATCCAAAATTATCCAAACGTTTTGGTCTACTAGGCAGCGGTAGGCCTGAAGCAGTGACGTCACGACAAGTTGTGTGCCATTATACATATAAAGTGAAGTGTATATAATGTGAAGTGTATACTATCATAAGTGAAAAGTGAAATCGCGTGAGGAACGAGGGGTGTATGAGCACATGTGGTTATAATCATCATGGATGAAGGATCTCCAAAATAGGGATTTAGGCTACGTACGACGACTACGTCATCACCATCTGGCAACTTGGCACGACCGTTGCCAGCACAAGTATCACCTATAATGTGGTTTGCATGTCACAGGCTTGGCTTGGCTTGGCCTTGCATCGCTGTTAGATACTGGTTACTCACTCCTGCAAGCTATTACAGTAGTTATTAGTAGTAAGAACACTTAGGAAGCTAGGAAGTCCTCCCTAAACGTGAACAAGGAATAGGATAATAACAGCAATAATTGATACTTAAATCCAGAAAGGACAATAAGCGAAGAGTGTAGCATTTCGAGGAAAGACAAAACAGAGAGGTATTATGGATCTACCCCCTTCCTAACCATCCCTCCCTAACCCACACAAGGGCAGACACTTATTGAAGCTTTAGACCCTAGTAGCAATTATCGCTTTTTATAACCCAGAATTACTGGTATGTATTAACAGTATCTCCCCGCATACCTCCCCCATACACACATACACACACACACATACACACACACACATACACACACACATACACACACACACATACACACACATACATACACACACACACACACATACACACACACATACATACACATACATCAAATACAGCCTCCCTCACAACTTCCTATAGAAGCCTCCCAACCAGGTCAACCCCAGTGCAACCAAACACTCTAAATCAAAACACCCATGCCACATCCAATGCCCCCACCCCCTACATAACAAACTCCACCCCCACAGCAACAACCCAAAGTTCCTTACCAGGTCTCTCATTTCCACAACCCCAATATACCTCCCAGACCACAGTCTTAGAAAAGAAGTTGAAGGTGTGGTATACAAATGCAGATGGAATAACAAACAAGTATGAGGAGTGGCATGAAAGAATCAAAGAGACGTCCCCAGACATAA
>NW_027196547.1:0-85000 GCF_038502225.1 Cherax quadricarinatus | reverse complement strand
ATAATGGAGTTCACTTCTCTGCAATTAGCCACCCCTTAGTGGTAATTTCAGATGGTTTTTATGGTTGTATTCTCGTTTTTTTTGGTCTCATTTGATAGAATGGAAGATATATTACAGAAATAGATATGATTTTAATTGCTTTCACGACAAAAAGTACCTTGAAATAGAGCTCAACCTAGGAGAAATAGTCCATTGCTTGGCTGTTTCAGAGTAAACAAATGACGTCACTGAGGATAGTGAGGCTCAGGTTAGGGTGTGTAGAAGAGAGGGAGACTACTTCCCGGTAAAAGTAGGTCTTAGACAGGGATGTGTAATGTCACCATGGTTGTTTAATATATTTATAGATGGGGTTGTAAAAGAAGTAAATGCTAGGGTGTTCGGGAGAGGGGTGGGATTAAATTATGGGGAATCAAATTCAAAATGGGAATTGACACAGTTACTTTTTGCTGATGATACTGTGCTTATGGGAGATTCTAAAGAAAAATTGCAAAGGTTAGTGGATGAGTTTGAGAATGTGTGTAAAGGTAGAAAGTTGAAAGTGAACATAGAAAAGAGTAAGGTGATGAGGGTATCAAATGATTTAGATAAAGAAAAATTGGATATCAAATTGGGGAGGAGGAGTATGGAAGAAGTGAATGTTTTCAGATACTTGGGAGTTGACGTGTCGGCGGATGGATTTATGAAGGATGAGGTTAATCATAGAATTGATGAGGGAAAAAAGGTGAGTGGTGCGTTGAGGTATATGTGGAGTCAAAAAACGTTATCTATGGAGGCAAAGAAGGGAATGTATGAAAGTATAGTAGTACCAACACTCTTATATGGATGTGAAGCTTGGGTGGTAAATGCAGCAGCGAGGAGACGGTTGGAGGCAGTGGAGATGTCCTGTCTAAGGGCAATGTGTGGTGTAAATATTATGCAGAAAATTCGGAGTGTGGAAATTAGGAGAAGGTGTGGAGTTAATAAAAGCATTAGTCAGAGGGCAGAAGAGGGGTTGTTGAGGTGGTTTGGTCATTTAGAGAGAATGGATCAAAGTAGAATGACATGGAAAGCATATAAATCTATAGGGGAAGGAAAGAGGGGTAGGGGTCGTCCTCGAAAGGGTTGGAAAGAGGGGGTAAAGGAGGTTTTGTGGGCGAGGGGCTTGGACTTCCAGCAAGCGTGCATGAGCGTGTTAGATAGGAGTGAATGGAGACGAATGATACTTGGGACCTGACGATCTGTTGGAGTGTGAGCAGGGTAATATTTAGTGAAGGGATTCAGGGAAACCGGTTATTTTCATATAGTCGGACTTGAGTCCTGGAAATGGGAAGTACAATGCCTGCACTTTAAAGGAGGGGTTTGGGATATTGGCAGTTTGGAGGGATATGTTGTGTATCTTTATACGTATATGCTTCTAAACTGTTGTATTCTGAGCACCTCTGCAAAAGCAGTGATAATGTGTGAGTGTGGTGAAAGTGTTGAATGATGATGAAAGTATTTTCTTTTTGGGGATTTTCTTTCTTTTTTGGGTCACCCTGCCTCGGTGGGAGACGACCGACTTGTTGAAAAAAAAAAAAAAAGTACTGACCGAATTTGTTCCCATAAGGAATATTGTTTAGTAGATTAGTCCATTTCAGACCCCCAAACATACACATACAAACGCACTTACATAAATACACTTACATAATTGGTCGCATTCGGAGGTGATCGTTATGTGGGGGTCCACTGTATATAGATATATATAGATATACAGATACACCTACCATCCGACTTACGACCAAGTTCGGTTCCGAGAAACCGGTCGTAAGTCGAGCTTTACTACTGAATATCAACAAAACATTTTTGTAATGACTTTGTTTTATTGTTTTATTTTGGTATTTCATGTTTTACTTTACTTTTTATGCTGTTAGTACTGTATTTTATACTGCAAGGTTTAGGATAAACACTGTGAACACAAATAGTTGTTTATTTCCCAGAAATTTGGCATAAAAAACACGGTCGTAAGTCGAGTGGTCGTAAGTCGAGCAGGTCATAAGTCGGATGGTAGGTGTATATAGATATATATATACATGAGGGAGGACAGGCGCAGAGTTATATAAACAAACCAGGCGAACACAAGTTTTGTAAACAAACAAAGTGTACTCGTCTGGTTTGTGTACAAGTTACATTGTGTACAAGTTGTCTCTACATTGATACGGTAGAATAAAGAAAGAACACTCCCACTGTCATGAAACACCATTTTTAGAAGAAATGACACTCTGAATGAAAGCAATGGAAATAAGTCACTGACTTTTTTGGGTTATCCTAGGTTCTCTACACATATGCTGTTATGTATGATAATCTATGTAACTGTATTTGTGTATACCTGAACAAACTTACATACGAAAGGAATAATTTTCTACAGTTACTACCAGTAACACATTTCCTCTGATGTTGAACTAGAGTACACCTACCATCCGACTTACGACAGAGTTCAGTTCCGAGAAACCGGTCCTAAGTCTAAATGGTCGTAAGTCAAACTTTACTACTGAATATCAACAAAACGTTTTTGTAATGACTATTTTATTGTTTTATTTTGGTATTTCATGTTTTACTTTACTTTTTATGCTGTTAGTACTGTATTTTATATTGTAAGGTTTAGGATAAACACTTTGTACAATACAAACACTTGTTTATTTCCCAGAAATTTGGCATAAAAAATACGGTTGTAAGTCGAGTGGTCGTAAGTCGGATGGTAGGTGTATATGTTATTCTTGCCGTCACCCATACAAGTCTGGCTCCCACATCTCATATTTATGTATATTTATTCTGCTGTAGGGTGTATTTCTCATCTTTATATGTTATGTATCGTGTTTATTATATAATTTTTGAAAAACTATAGATGGATTAATGAAAATGTGTATATTAAAATAATATACGACATTTAATGAGATTCAGTGATTATCATTATTAATATTAATATGGCATCACTCGTACAAGGCGTCTGGCTCCCACATCTCGTATTTATGTTTATTTATTCTACTGTGGAGTGTATTTATCATCTTTATACATTATGTATCATGTTTATTATATAATTTTGAAAAAATATCATAGATGGACTAATGAAAATATGTATATTAACGTAATATACAACATTTAATGAGTCGTCGTCGTCACTAATATATAGTGTCTCAAGACATAAGACACTCTTACTGATTTTAATATGTACCTGCACACCAGCACAGTGTGTAAGTTTATTTATGTACAGGTATACATAAGTATAACTATCAGAGTATATATAAAATAACTTTTAAAAACACTTGAAATTTTGGAGTTCCAGACATAATGGAGAGACTTGGTGCTTATAGATCTCGTAGAGAATGTAAACAAACTGGGTGGGGCACGATGACCGTATTAGAAAGTCAGGTGGGGGAGCTGTATAGAGTTTTGGTCATAATTTGAAATGACTGTATCAGCGGAACGCCGTAAAGTTAAACGCTGTAAAGCGGGGCCCTACTGTATTAGGATTAGTCTGCCCAAAATGCCTCGGCATGATAATGGCTATCTTTGTACTTAGCAAATCTAAATTGTAATTACACATTGTAACCTTTACAAGGAAATAAACTTTACTTTAGATATACAAGTTTTTCAACCAATGAACTATAATTGTACAAGTAATTGAAATACATGTACCTCCTTATTTCTAGATGGTGAGAGGGGATCAGGAGTTGCCTTGGCACCAACTTCTGTGTCTTGGACGACAGCAGCACCAGCCACCACTGAAGAATTACCAGAGGCTCCAGAGTTTCCCCCGTCCACTCCACTGCTGCTACTCTTTCTCTGAGATAAATAATATTGTAATGCTTCCTCCTCCGACATTTACTTAATAATAAGTTTTTTATCCTACCCGTTTCAATATTTTCTCATAATAATGCTACTATACAATCCATACTCCTAATTTTTTTTTTTAATATGCCAGCAGTCTCCCATCAAAGCGGGGTGACTCGAAAAAGAAAATTTCACCATCATTTAAACCATCATTGTCTTGTCAGTCATACAGATATGACAGATTAGATGTCCCTCAAACAGCAAATATTCCAAACCTCTCCTCTTTAGAGTGCAGGCACAGTATTCACACCTCCAGGACTCGAGTCCAGCTAACCAGCTTCATGACTACCATCAGAAATTATTACCTTGCTCCTAATAACACCATAAAAGTTAAAACATATTTGATTATTTTCTCTAAATGTGGAACCTACTGTAAAGGCATGATATACTAATGAAAACTGATTGCACACCAAGAATAAATTTCATATATAGTACTAAAAAAAAACATTCGTCTTTCTAGTTCACATGGCTAGTTTTAGTATGGCAGGAACCTATAGCTCCTGCTATATACCTTTGATATACTCTCAGTAGTAGCATACCAGTAACCAGTTATCAGTGTCAGTAGTGACGCACTAACAACCGTCTGTGTGAATCACTTGTTATTCACTGTTACAGCTGACCTTAGCATGTTTTCAACCCGCTCACCCCTAGAAACCATCTCGTGAGGCAGCCTATAGATAGGGAGCGGAGACATAGGTCAGGCTGGGCGCTTCCCATATATTCCGTTTTAATTATACTCCATTATTGCCTATGTGAGTATCCTTTACCCAATCTACATTACCGAACCCAATGGGACAAATTGGTGGCATCGTTGTCGGCATGGATTTACGGGCATTTCCGCAGATATCAGGAGTTTAAGCTGCATGAGAGTGGTGCCGGCGTACCCCAGGCTACCCGTCATCTCCAGCAAGTTTCTTCCCTCACCCGCCTCAACCGGTCGCCCCAGTCTGCAAGCCAGTTGCAGCCGCCTCTCAGTGTGCTTACCACTTCAATCTCCGAGGGGTTGACCTGGATTTGCAATTAAGCCAGCCAGTAATCCAGTCCGTGGGAGTGAGTGCCAGTCAGCCTGCCTCAGCCTATCATCCAGCCTGTCTCCTGTCATCCACCTGTTCCTTCATGCTGTGTGCATCGTTACACATCTTCCAGTCAGCCATTCTCGAGGGTTAAGCAAGTAAGCCAACCCAACTTCCTATCCCAGCTGAGAGAGAGAGAAGTAAGCCACGCAAGCTCCTCTTGAAGTATTGTCTCCAACATTGCTTTGTGCTCCCAGTTGGATGCTGGTATGAGTGGTCTTCACCATCCCTGTGGCATACTGTGGCTTAGTTTAAGCTACCTGGGTTTTCTCGTGAGTGGTGAGTGCGTGTGCCAGTGAGCGCCCGCGAGTTCAATCAGGCTGCTCCCACCACCACCACCCGCCAACTTCACTCCCCACCTCATCTACCTGCGGTATTCACCTTTCTACTGCTCACACACTGGGTCAAGAGCTGTACTTCACCTGTGTTTCACCTGAGCACCGCCGTTAAAAGCATAAGTGTGTGGGTCTTCGGAAAGCGCTCATTGCAACGACAGCAGTGCAAGTGTAGGACGAATCGCCTGCCCACAGGACCACATCTTCCCCTCATCACCCGTCACCGCTGTCCACCACTGCTTCCAGTCTCCAGTGATAATTTTCTGTTTGGAGACGTTTTTCTTTGCATTTAAAGACATTTGCATGTGTGAGACATTTACAGTGAATTTCTTGTGTACTCAAAGCCTTTTGTTTTCAGTGCAGCCTCAGTGTTTCTTTGACTCATTATTTTTGCATTATTTTTCAGTGTTATCGTTCATCTTTCGTGTTTCATTTTTACATTTTTATCTGTAATTTTTTTAAGCTATTCTCTGCCTAGTGTACAAATTTATTCTTTATTTTGTGTGCAGTATTTTATTCCTTACCCCAGCCATTCACTCCGCGTGAAGTAATTCATGCAATTTTTTTTTTCTCCTTGTGTTCTTTCAGCAATGTTTTCTCCAGCAATTGTTGTTACTGTAATTCATGCAGTGCTATTCACCACAGTATACTAAATTACCCATTTATTTCTGTGTGTACCATTTTTTTTTCTCTGCCCAGCAGTGTCTCATTCTCTTGATTTTCTCACAGACTTGTTTAATTTTTATGCAAGCAATTCTTACCATATCAGTCGCACCAAGATTTTGTTGCAAGAACAATTAACCGATAAGTGAATAATCCTTGTTGTGTGTGCCGCCACTTGTAAGTGTTGTGTGTGCCGCCACTTGTAAGTGTTGTGTGTGCCGCCACTTGTAAGTGTTGTGTGCGCCGCCACTTGTATGTGTTACACTCCCAGTTTTGTATCTTGTGTCATTTTTGTTCATATTTTTCATATTTCTTTGAACAAATTCACTCTTAGTGTAATTTTAACTTCTTTTTAATGTAAAGTGTTATCTTTACTCTGAGTAAATTGTTTTGCTTAATTTACAATTAAGAGTTTAAGTGTTCAACCAATCTTTCTTCATATTTTTATTTTTATTATTTAACCTGCATTTTCCCAGTGTAACTTTTCTTGCTGCATTGATTATTTCTGCACCTTATTTTATTGCACTTGTTGTGCAGTGAATTATTTTCTTTTTATTGATATTTTTATGCATTGTTATTCTCAGTTCATTATTGTTTGAGAGTCTTGTTTTTTTCATTTTATTTTTCCTGATGTTGTCTTTGCATTATATTTTTTGTTTATGTACTCTTAGAAAATATTTAAATTTCCCAGTTATCTCTCTTTGCATACAATTTATTGACTTTATTTTATACTTTTTACATTGATTTACAATTTTATTAGTAAATTTCTTTATGGAAGCAAGAGTACAAACAACTCATTTTGCATTTAATTCAGCCTCCAGTAATATTTTTACTTTCTTATAAATTTCAATGTTTTTTTTTTTTTTTTATCTTGGCCAGCAGTCCCTTACAATGAGTTGTCCTTCCTCTTGCAGTGTATCTTAGACATTTTTTATTACTTCTGCAGAATTAGTTACATCTCTTTTATTTCTATTTTAGCATTCGTGTCATTTTTATTATGTCTGACATACCTTCAAGTGATACTCTAGTGAATGGCGACACTCAAGACCTCTCGGGCTACTGCTGCTCCTGTCATCAGTCCTCATAGTTTCTTATCGACTGACAGACCAACCCAGAATCTGAGACACTATAGTTTTACTCATGATTCCCTTGATGCGTTACCTTTATTCAATGGCCATGTACATAGTCTTGAAGCATGGTTTACTGCCATTCGTTCTAGTGTTAATGCTCTAGTTGACGGTCCCCCTTCAGAGTAAAGTCTTATCAGACTTGCGAAAGAAGCTCTTCATCGGTCTCCTGCGGCTGTTCACGTTGTTGATCTCCTTGAAATGCGAGACTTCAGGAATCTTACTAAGTGGTCACAATATGAGGAACTGATTTGTTCTTTCCTTGTAGCAGTAAAAACAGCTGATCCATATGTCGTTCTTCGGGAACTCGTGAATGCTACACCCATGAATAATGAATTGTTGAGTGCATTTGCTGTTATATTAGATAAACTTTTATCATCATTTATCAATGCTGTCCAGTCCTCAGCTTTTGTCCCTGACAAGGATAAACGATCCACAGCGTCGTTTGCTAAAATACCAGCCTTTGAAGCAATCAAAGAACTAATGCCGCCTGCTTCTGTGTTTGCTTAAGAGACTAATCCTCCAACTGTGATGATGGAACCACTTACAGCCCTAAATCATGTACGTTCCTTGTGCCCCCAAGGTATCTATCTACCTTCCTGTATATCAAAAGTAATTTCTCACCTATGCCTCAGTCTGCACCACCTCTTGTTTGTGCCACAGTGACAAATCATGGTAGTCAACCATCACAGTGATCACCAAGAACCAGTGTAGAGAGTCATTATCAACCTCGTAGTATTCATAGTACATTCAGTACCCATAGTCAGCGGATTTGTTACAACTGTGGTTTCTGTGGCCATTTTTTTTTTCTTCCAACAAACAGGCCGTATCCCACCAAGGCAGGGTGGCCCAAAAAGAAAAACTAAAGTTTCTCTTTTTAAATTTAGAAATTTATACAGGAGAAAGGGTTACTAGCCTCTTACAACACGAATGGCTTACGGAGGAAGAATTCTGTTCCACTTCCCCATGGAGATAAGAGGAAATAAACAAGAATAAGAACTAGAAAGAAAAGAGAAGAAAACCCAGAGAGGGTGTGTATTTATATGTTTGTACTTGTATGTGTAGTGTGACCTAAGTTTAAGTAGAAGTAGCAAGACGTACCTGAAATCTTGCATGTTTCTTCTTTTTCTTTCAACGTACCAGCCGTATCTCACTGAGGTGGGGTGGCCCAAGAGAAAAAATGTAAGTTTCTCCTTTTAAATTTAGTATGTAATACAGTTGACCCCCGGTATTCAATGCATTTTAACGCAAAAATTTTGCCTCAGTATCCAATCGAAAACCCGGTATCCGATGCGATTCGTACGAGACGTGTCCATGTGTGGCCTGAACTGCCCCGTGTGTGCCAGTGTTTACAAGCCAGGCAGTGTGCACGTATCTAAGGATACATTTGGTACATTCCATATTATCTCTGTTTTTGGTGCTTGTTTCTACAAAATAAGTCACCATGGGCCCCAAGAAAGCTTCTAGTGCCAACCCTTCAAGAAAAAAGGTGCTAATGACTATTGAAACGAAGAAAGAAATAATTGCAAAGTACAAAAGTAGAGTGAGTGTGTCGGAGTTGGCCAGGTTGCATAGTAAACCCCAATCAACCATCTCTACTATAGTGACCAGGAAAACGGCAATCAAGGAAGCTGTTCTTGCAAAAGGTGCAACTGTGATTACGAAACAGCGACCGCAAGTGTTAGAAGATGTTGACTGTTATTGGTGTGGATAAATGAAAAACAGATAGCAGGAGATAGCATCTCTCAAGCGATCATTTGTGAAAAGGCTAGGCAGTTGCATGACGATTTGGTAAAGAAATTGCCTGCAACTAGTGGTGATGTGAGTGAATTTAAGGCCAGCAAAGGATGGTTTGAAAGATTTAAGAATCGTAGTGGCATACATAGTGTGATTAGGCATGGTGAGGCTGCCAGTTCGGACCAAAAAGCAGCTGAAAAATATGTGAAGGAATTCAAGGAGTACATAGACAGTGAAGACTTGAAACCTGAACAAGTGTTTAATTGCGATGAAACAGGCCTGTTTTGGAAGAAAATGCCAAGCAGGACCTACATTACTCAAGAGGAAAAGGCACTCCCAGGACATAAGCATATGAAAGACAGGCTTACTCTGTTGATGTGTTCCAATGCTACTGGTGATTGCAAAGTGAAGCCTTTATTGGTGTATCACTCTGAAACTCCCAGTGTGTTCAGGAAAAACAATGTCCTCAAGGCTAATTTGTGTGTGCTGTGGAGGGCAAACAGTAAGGCATGGGTCACTACGGACTTTCTCTATGACTGGTTACACCATGCATTTGCCTCCAATGTGAAAAATTACCTAATTGAAAAGAAATTAGACCTTAAGTACCTCCTGGTATTAGACAATGCTCCTGGTCATCCTTCAGACGTGGCAGGGCGACTTTCTGTGGACTTGAGCTTCATTAAGGTCAAGTTTTTGCCTCCTAATACCACTCCTCTCCTGCAGCCCATGGACCAGCAGGTCATTTCCAACTTCAAGAAACTGAACACAAAACCTATGTTTCAAAAGTGCTTTGTAGTGACCACAGAAACTCAACTGACTCGAAAAGAGTTTTGAAAGGATCACTTTAATATCCTCAGTTGTATAAACCTTATAGGTAAGGCTTGGGAGGGAGTGACTAAGAGGACCTTGAACTCTGCTTGGAAAAAAACTGGCCAGAATGTGTAGACAAAAGGGATTTTGAGGCTAACCCTGAGAAGTGTATGCCAGTTGAGGAATCCATTGTGGCATTGGGGAAGTCCTTGGGGTTGGAGGTCAGTGGGGACAATGTGGAAGAGTTGGTGGAGGAGGACAATGATGAACTAACCACTGATGAGCTGCTAGATCATCTTCAACAGCAAGTGGCCAGACCTCAGGAAACTGATTCGGAGGAGGGGATAGAGAAATTGAGGAAGTTGCCTACATGAAAGATTAAGGAAATGTGTGCAATGTGGGTTAAAGTGCAAACCTTTTTTGATGAAAATCACTGACACAGCTACTGCAAGCCATGTTGGCAACCTGTACAATGATAATGTTGTGAACCACTTTAGGAAAGTCGTAAAGGAACGAGAGGTACAGGCCTCTATGGACAGATATGTTGTGCGACAGAAGTCCAGTGACTCTCAAGCTGGTCCTAGTGGCATTAAAAGAAGGGAAGTAACCCCGGAAAAGGACTTGCTACCTCAAGTCCGAATGGAATGGGATTCCCCTTCTAAATAGTAACAACTTCGACACTCTCCCCTCCTCCCATCCCATCAATCATCACCAGATCTTCATTAAAGGTAAGGGTCAATTATTCTATTGTTATTATTCTATTGTTATTGTTGTTATTGTAATTATTCTATTGCATTAAACTTAATATTTCATGTGGTAAAATTTTTTTTATACTTTTGAGTGTCTTGCACGGATTAATTTGATTTCCATTATTTCTTATGGGGAAAATTGATTCACTTTTCAATATTCGATGAGCACTCAGGAACGGATTAATATCGAATACCAGGGATTCACTGTATATACAGGAGAAGGGGTTACTAGCCCCTTGCTCCCGGCATTTTAGTCGCCTCTTACGACATGCATGGCTTACGGAGGAAGAATTCTGTTCCACTTCCCCATGGAGATAAGAGGAAATAAACAAGAACAAGAACTAGAAAGAAAATAGAAGAAAATCCAGAGGGGGTATGCATATATATATATGCTTGTACATGTATGTGTAGTGTGACCTAAGTGTAAGTAGAAGTAGCAAGATGTACCTGAAATCTTGCATGTTTATGAGCCAGAAAAATGACACCAGCAACCCTACCATCATGTAAAACAATTACAGGCTGTCATTTTACACTCACTTGGCAGGACAGTAGTACCTCCCTGGGTGGTTGCTGTCTACCAACCTACTACCTACCGTGGCCATACTGCAATTAATTGCCCTGATAGTCACCCTAAGAGGCGTCGTACTGATGATGAGTACCAGTCAGATCTGCCGTACTGTACTTATCATAGAATACATGGACATGACACATCTGAGTGCAATGCTCTCTACAACCTTCAGTACTCTAGATTTTTCCGGGCCGTTCCAACTGCAGAACCAGGAGAGGAAACAGACGTCGTGGTTCTCAGACCAACCAGAACCAGGTTCATTCTTCCAATTCGAGGGAATTTAAGTGCCCCAGTCAAACCGTCCCATGGTGACAGTAGGTGATAATGAGTACACCATCCCCGTTCACAATTCCTTTGAAGCCTTAAACAGTCTCGAGAATGACAATCACACGTCTCTGACGTAGATGATTTTTGGGGATTAAGTGGAACAAATCTTTTCTGATGACAACCCTCCTTTTTGTTTGCACATAACTTCCAATGCAACGATAGGTCCCATAGTACAAACATCTGTTCATAATGCGTCCGTTCATGTGTTCATGGACTCTGGTGCGCAAGTCAATATTATCAGGTCTAGTTTAACCCTTTGACTGTCGCAACCCCCAATCCTGAGGTGTCTCCTGGTGTCGCAAAATTTCAAAAAAAAAAAAAAATTATTTTTTCTTATGAAATGATAAGAGAATCTTTTCCCGATTGTAAAGACACCAAAAAAACGAAATTTGATGGAAAACTGACGGAATTACGCTCTCGCGAAGTTAGTGACCTCGGCGATATTTACAAATCGGCAATTTCGCCCTATTTTCGGCTAATTCCATTATTCCAGTCAACCAAACTCATAGCTATTTCTTCAGAACTCCACTTTTTCCATCGATTGAGTACAAGAAACTGCCCATTTACCGATTTCAACTACCCAATAACATGGTCAGAAATTTGCAATTTGGCCAATTTCACGAAAATTAAAAAATATGACAATTTCAAAATAAGGACCAGAATGAACAATGCAGATATTCCTGGCTCTAAAATAACATTTTCTTTGTTCATCAGTCATGTCTCTAGGCCCCTGTGATATTACTCTTGCTTTTTATTTTGAAATTTTATTCAAACAAAAAATAGAAGATTTACTATTATACAGACTACTGCAATACTGTAATAATTGTAAAAATTACATCAACCCATTCATGACTGCATATTAGAATGGCTATTTGGACATTCATTGGACAATGACATCATTTGTTTACTTTTGAACATCGGCAAAAATCAAACATTTCCCGTACTTCGTGCTCCATTTCCAGGTTCTTTTTATAGTAAAATTAATCAAAATCACCTCTATTTCTATAATATGTTTTCCATTCTATCAAATGAGACCAAGAAAACGAGAATACAACCACAAATACTATACGAAAATAGACCACAAAGTCGGCATTTTAATTAAAAAAAACGGTCGGAGTTTTTTTTTTTCATTATGCACTGCGTGCTCCAGGATTTTTTTTATATGGTGCACACTGACCACACAGACCCATTCTCTCACATGTGGGCCTACCAGCTTTCTCCTGCCTGATTTGAAGCTGCTAGAATTTATGAGTATATATACATCAAACACGGTACCTCGTAAACGTATATATACGGCCGCGACAGTCAAAGGGTTAAGGATAAGCAGTTACAACATGTCCTACTCGTAAAATTGACTCATGCATCCTCCCTTAGTGGAGTAGCTGGTTCTCGCCTGCGTGTCCGAGGTCGGACTTCCCTCACCAGTAGAGACGTTACTGCTTCCTTCCTTGTTGTCGACCAGATTACTTTCCCTGGTGATCTTCTACTGGGATTTGCTTCCATGAGAGACTTGCGTATTGTGTTCAACCCTTACCGATGGCATAACCAAATTGATGACTTGATTGTACCATTTTGGGGTTACCAGCTTGGATCTGAGATCCGTCATACTGCCGCAGAGTACAACGTTCGGATTAAGTCCTTACAGGCCAGTGTATTTTGCAATAGCGTACCCAAGCGGTCAGGCACTGGTGATCCTGTCACTCCTGTCTGTGTTCCACCTACAACTTCAGGCTTGCAGGATAGTGTCCAGTTACCTCAAGTGTCCGAGGACACTCTGACTACCTTGAGTGCTGAGCCTATCCCTGCAATGTCTGCTAGTTCAAGTAGTAGTTTCTCCACAGGGGACACCTTATCGGAAAACAATTACTTGCAACTAGTAATGCCATCTCTTGTTGATGTCACATGCCGTCTGCAGAAAGACGTATCTGTCGCAGCTAGTGCCCTCACTAGTGTGTCTGTTGTTGTTCCTAGTGTTCCAGATGGTGATAACGTTCTAGCTGACAGTGATTCCTGCAAAGTAAAGGGCTTATTTGTTGAGCCATCCTTACATGTTGTAAGAGATAGTAAGATCCATTTCTTCCTTGCAAACACTTCTGGTCACAGTGTTCATCTCAGAGCAAATACCAATCTTAATGACCTTGTTTGCTATCCTTACCCTGTTCAGGTAGAGGATGAGTTGTCACCTGACCAGTGGGTTGGTGCTATTTCTACCGGGAAGACCTCATCCACTTCACTGGATCAATCCGTTCCACCAGTACAGGAGAAAGACTTAGCTCCCACTGACTTCCCAGATGAGGTCAAGCGTTTGTTGACTCTGTTGAACAAACGTTGTAAAGCCATTGCCTTACCAGGCAAGAATATGGGTATAACAAATTTATTGTCCCATCGTATCCCACTTGAACCTGGTACTAGACCTATCTATATACCTGCATACAGAATGCCTCATTCACAGGTTGCTGTCGCAGAAGAATTGATCAATCAAATGCTTGATGATATTGAATATGTGAGTATCCTTTACCCAATTCACATTACTGAACCTAACGGGACAATACCTTTGAAGAGTTTTGAGAGTTTCACTACTCTCGGAGCCCGGCCATGGGCCAGGCTCATCTGTGCTTGCCTGGTCAACCAGGCTGTTGTTGCTGGAAGCCCACTGCCCCACATATCTATCACAGCCTGGTTGATCTGGCACCTGGTGAAGATACTTGTCCAGTTTCCTCTTGAAAGCTTCTACACTTGTTCCAGCCATTTTTTGATATCTTCTGGTAAGATGTTGAATAGTCTGGGACCCCAAATGTTGATACAGTGTTCCCTTATTGTCCCCACCACACCCCTGCTCCTCACTGGGTTTATTTTGCACTTCCTCCCATATCTCTCACTCAAGCATGTTGTTATGGCAGTGTGCAGATTTGGAGCCAGGTCATCGAATGCTTTCCAGGTACAGGTCTCCCTCAACATTCACGAGGGTTAGGGGATCAAGAGCCTCTCAAATGTTGAAAAATCACTAATGTTTGGTGCCCCAATATATTGTAGGGAAATATAATACAATACTGCTTCCGTAATCTAATGAACCATAAACAATCATAAAACACATGAAAACATCATAAATATTGTACTAGTGCCAGCCCTTTGGTAAAGAAGGTGAAAAAGACTATAGAATTCAAGAAAGAACTCATAGCAGAGTACCAAAGTGTAGGAGGAAGAGAGAAGGGAGAATGTACCTTCTTCAGTGATTCTATGATATGTACGATACTAAAGCAGCACGAATCAATGAAGGCTATAGTGCCAGCCAGCGATAAAGTGTAACATTAACAGTGTAGCAAGAAAGTTTAGCAATTAATCAAAAGAAAAAGGGCAGCATGAACCTAACTCCTCCAATGTTGTTGGAGTTATATAGGGCGACTGACAACATTGCAGTCTCTACCGCCTCTGCTGCTGCCGCCTCCCTCCACCACCACTATATAAGGCTTATGCTCTCAGTGGCCCTTATACACCCAACAACACTAACAACACAACAACACTCATGATATACATAATTACATTTTATTCATTCTAGAGTATACGTCATGTTTCTATGTTATTAATATTGTTTATTATACCATATTAGATGAACTGTGATAGATAAATAAGCCGTAGAGTTGATATTAGTGTCATATTGAAGGACTATCTTGTCCTATCTCCAAACAAACTCTGTCACTGTCACAATTCCTAACATATGAAATGACATATTTATATATGAATGGGTGGCTGGAAATTAGCGAATGTTCGAAGCCCACGAAAGTGGAAAACGCAAGTGTTGAGGAAGACCTGTATATACTATCATGAATCTTTCTCTCCTCCACTCTGGTGAGTACACGTTCAAGACCTGCAGGCGTTCCCAGTAATTTAGGTGCTTTACTGGCTCAATGTGAGCCGTAAACGATCTCTGTATTTGTTCCAGCTCTGATATTTCTCCCGCTTTGAACAGGGCTGTCAGCATTGAGCAATATTCTAAATGAGGGATCACTAGCAATTTGAGAAGTGTCACCATTGGCATTATTTCCTCATTATTTTTGTTTTAAAAGTTCTCAATACCCACAACGTCATCTTCCTGGCTGTCGTGATCTTTGTTTTGTTATGGTCTTTAAAAGAAAGGTCAGCTGACATAATTATTCCCAGGTCTTTTACGTGTTCCTTTCATTCTATTTGGTGACACTCTTGAGTTTTGTATATAGTGTTCCTTTTGAGTTCATTCTTTTCATACTTAAGCAGCTAGAACTCATCACAACTGACCATCATGTTGTTCTCCACTACCCATTGGAAAACTCTGCTTATGTCTTCCTGTAATTTTCCAGTGTCCTCTACCGTGGTGACTTTCATGCTTATTTTAGTGTCATGTGCAAATGATACAAAAGTGTAATGGGTATTTTTATCTATGTTTGCTATAAGGTTGAGAAACAGGAGAGGTGCCAAGACAGTGCCTTGGGGCACTGAGGTTTTTACCCCGCTGATGCTGGATCTTGCTCTGTTTGCTAGTACAGTGGACCCTCGATAATCATAAGGCTCGAAAGTCGTAATTTTCGGAAATCGTAACGTTTCTTTCGTCAAAGCACTGACTCGCGAATTGTCATTTGACTCGCAAATAGTCGTTTGTCTGGGACACGTACACATGGCCCCGAGCAGCCCCACACTCCATTCCCAAACAGTGTGCCATTGTTTATCAGTGAGGATGATCTCACAAGTTCATACGATACATTTCACAATATTCCATTCGTTTTAGTGCTTGCAATTGCTAAATAAGTCACTATGGCTCCAAAGAAAGCTTCTAGTGCCAGTCCTTTTGTAAAGAATGTGAGAAATACATATAATTTAAGAAAGAGTTTGTAGAAAAATACGAAAGTGGTGGTGGTAGAGTGGTAGAGGGTGGCAGTGATGGTGGTAGAGGGTGGCAGTGATGGTGGTAGAGATGGTGGTAGAGATGGTGGTAGAGGGTGGTAGTGATGGTGGTAGAGGGTGATAGTGGTGGTGGTAGAGGGTGGTAGTGGTGGTGGTAGAGGGTGGTAGTGGTGGTGGTAGAGGGTGGTAGTGGTGGTGGTAGAGGGTGGTAGTGGTGATGGTAGAGAGTGGTAGTGGTGGTGGTAGAGGGTGGTAGAGGGTGGTAGAGGGTGGTAGTGGTGGTGGTAGAGGGTGGTAGTGATGGGGGTAGTGATGGGGGTAGTGATGGGGGTAGTGATGGGGGTAGTGATGGTGGTAGAGGGTGGTAGTGATGGTGGTAGAGGGTGGTAGTGATGGTGGTAGAGGGTGGTAGTGATGGTGGTAGAGGGTGGTAGTGATGGTGGTAGAGGGTGGTAGTGATGGTGGTAGAGGGTGGTAGTGATGGTGGTAGAGGGTGGTAGTGATGGTGGTAGAGGGTGGTAGTGATGGTGGTAGAGGGTGGTAGTGATGGTGGTAGAGGGTGGTAGTGATAGCAGTAGAGGGTGCCTTCTTCAGTGATTCAGCGATTCTACTAACTCCTCCAATGTTGTTGGAGTTATATAAGGTTACAGAAAACACTGCCACCTCAGCTGCTGCTTCACCACCATTATGGACGGCTTATTCTCACAGTGGCCCTTATACACCCAACAACAACTAAACACAATACCTCTCGTGACATACATAATGGCTCATTTTATTCATTCTAGAGTATATTCCACGTTTCTATGTTATTAACATTGTTTGTTATGTCATATTAGTTGAATTATGATAGATAAATAAACAGAAGAGTTGATATTAGTGTCATATTCTCCAACAATAAACTCACCCCTCCCTCTGCCCCGTTTGCCATACACCAACAAGAGTCTTCAATAAAGGTAAGTGTGATATTAAATGTTCATTTATACATTTTATTAGTGCTTTACATTTATTTGGCCTTCTTTTCTGAATGTAAATCTATATTTAAGCTAGGGAAGTGACCCCTGAAGTGACCTAGAGTCCTTATGGAGGGGGATTCCCCTTACAAACACTAACTTCTCTTCCCTCTCTCCTCTTCCCTGTCTTCCATTCATCAGCAACAGCCTTCAATAAAGGTAACTGTCATGTTGAATGTTCATTCTTTTGTGCATGTAAATCTATCTTCAAGGTAAAAAAAATTTTTTGTTGATACTTCTGGGTGTCTGGAATGAATTAATTGGATTTACATTATTTCTTATGGGGAAAATGGATTCGCAAATCATCAATTTCGATAATAGTCACACTCTCTGGAACAGATTAATTACGAAAAATAAGGGTCCACTGTACTTTTTGTGTTGTGTGTGTTAGGAACATGAAAATCCATCTGCCTACCTTACCCTTAATGCCCATGGCCCTCATTTTGTGTGCTATCACTCCATGCTCACAGTTGTCAAACACCTTTGCAAAAATCTGTAAATCACATCTGTGTTTTGGTCGTCTTCCAATGACTAATTCTGTCATAATGGTTCAGCAGCTGTGCCAGGCATGATCGTCCTGTTCTAAAACCATGCTGGTTCGGGTTATGCTGGTTGTGTTGGTCCATAAAATTTGTAATCTGGCGTTTCATCACTCTTTCAAAGATTTTTATGTGAAAAGTTAGGGCTACTGGTCTGCAATTTTTAGCTAGTGCTCTTCTACCTCCCTTATGCAAAGGAGCTATGTCTGTACTCTTTAAGGAGACTGGTATTTCACCTAGATCTAAGCTTTTTCTCTGAAGAATACCGAGGGCTTGTGCTAATGGTACTTAGCACTTTTTTATAGTACATTCCATGAATCTGGTCCAGGTGCTGAGTGTGCATGTCATCCATGTCTTTTTCGAAATCTAGGGGATTTGTAGTTATGTCAGTTAGCTGATCTGCGCAGCCTTCTGCTGGAATGAAAAATGTTTCTGCCTTTTCTACCTTGTCATCATTTAGTGGGTTACTGAACACCAACTCATCCTGTTCTTTTAGGAATTCACTCATTCCCTGTTCATCATCAGTATACAAATCTCCCCTCAATAATGGTCCAATTCTACAGGTAGTTCTTAGCTTGGATTTTGCATAGGAATAGAAGTATTTTGGGTTTCTTGCAATATCCTGTATGGCCCTTTGTTCCCTTTGTACTTCTTCTGTGAGATATGACATCCTAAGTTTTTGCTCTAATTCAGTGATCTCTCAGCTAAGATTATTTTTCATCTGTTGCAGTATATTTGTGTTTTTCAGCAATTCTGTAACCCGTTTTCTTCCTCTGTACCATCTCCTACGCTCTTTCTCTATATCTGATCTTCTGGGTTTACTCAATGGTACATGCTGCATACCTACCTTGAATGCTTCTTTATTCAGTTTATCTAGGCACTGGTGGGGATTTAGAGTGCTCATGTCTGATTCCCAGGATATGTCTGATAGCTCTTGGTTTATTTTTTTCCCAGTCAATTCAAAGGTTGTTAAAATTAAACTTACTGAATATCCCATCTCTAACATGCAGTTCCCTAACCCTGAGTTAATGTACTCATTTGAACTTCTATGATGTTGTGATCAGAGTAAATTTTTTTGCAACTGTTATGTCTCCGACTAGTTCCTCGTTGTTTGTCAATATCAAATCCAGAGTATTTTCATTTCTAGTCGGATCAATTATCTGTTGGTTCAATGAGTACTTTTCATAAAGCCTCATTAGTTCCCTGGTTTGTGCCTGTTGAGCCAGGGTGCTTCCTGGAGATATGTTTAATAAATATATATAAAAAATCTTACCTGTAAAGCTGGAAAAAGAGATGGTGGGAGCGTTTCAGGCAGCTCAATGTTGTTTCTTCGTAAAACTACTAAGTGCATAGCTGTAAAGAATTCCTCTAATGACAGTGCCCCATCTTTCGTTACATCTGCAAGCTGCCTGTAAAAAATCAAAGCATTTCTCAATTAATAAAATCTTTCCTCTAATGTGCAGCAAGATATGCAAGAATAAAGGAATATTATAACTGAGTACTTAGCATTGTGCTGAAAGACCTTACTCCAGATTAGAAACACATGAAATTGAATTTGAATGTTAACATTAGGTGAACAGTATTTAGATAAGGGTAAAGAGCTTTTTGTGGCATTTATGGATTTGGAAAAGGCATATGACAGGGTGGATAGGGAGGCAGTGTGTCAGATGTTGCAAATGTATGGAATAGGAGGTAGGTTACTGAAAGCAGTGTAAAGTTTTCATGAGGATAGCGAGGCACAGGTTAGAGTATGTAGGAGAGTGGGAGATTATTTTCCGGTAAAAGTACGCCTTTAGACAAGGATGTGTGATGTCACCATAGTTGTTCAATACAGTGGAACTTCGACTTAAGTGTGTCCCAACATACGAATTTTTAGAGATACGAACTGCCATCATCCGAGTTACTTGCGAGCTTCTCCCACAACCTGCACACCACGATTGTTTATCTATGATTTCATGCTCTAATTCTATGGAAATCATCCTCTTTTTCTTCTCAGCACTGTCCTTTGCACATACTTTCTTAGGATCCATGGTTAGAATAAAGAAATTTGGCCAAATGACTGTAAAAAATGTAAGCAAAGCACGAGAAAAATGTTTCCACAGTGAGGTAAACAGTGTGCTGCACCAACTAGTGGTGGTGTCCTGAAGCTCCAATTTCCTAGATCAAGAGCCTTTCACTAGCATCAATGTTCCTTAATGCTGGTGAGGGGCTCTTGATCTAGGAAATAGGATCTTTGCTCCAGTACAATAAATTAATAATAATAATTATTATTATCCTAGGTAGTAGGTTGGTAGACAGCAACCGCCCAGGGAGGTACTACCGTTCTGCCAAGTGAGTGTGAAACGAAAGCCTGTAATCGTTTTACATGATGGTAGGATTGCTGGCGTCTTTTGTCTGTCTCGTAAACATGCAAGATTTCAGGTACGTTTTGCTACTTCTACTTACACTTAGGTCACACTACACATACAAGCATATACAGTGGACCCTCACATAACGATATTAATTGGTACCCGAGAACGAATATCGTTAAGTGAGTTTTTTAACGTTATCCGAGGGAAAATGTTAGCATTAAAAGTATTGTTATGCGAATTTAACGTTATGTGATGCCAACGTTATGCGAGGGTCCACTGTATATATATATATATATATATACACACCCCTCTGGGTTCTCTGCTATTTTCTTTCTAGTTCTTGTTCTTGTTTATTTCCTCTTATCTCCATGGGGAAGTGCAACAGAATTCTTCCTCCGTAAGCTATGCGTGTCGTAAGAGGCGACTGAAATGCAGGGAGCAAGGGGCTGGTAACCCCTTCTCCTGTATATATTACTAAATTTTAAAGGAGAAACTTTCGTTTTTCCTTTTGGGCCACCTCACCTCGGTGGGATACGGCCGGTGTGTTGAAAGAAAGAATAATTATTATAATAACGAGTGAGCTTCAGTTGCCAAAATTAATAATAATAATAATAAACAATAATACTGTAATAATAATAATAATAATAATGAGCAAACTTCAGTTCCCTAAATTAATAATATTAATGCATAATTCCTAACAATAATAATAATTAGGAAGAACTTCAAAATGTTGCCACTAGTTGGTGCAGCGAATGCCAAAACATCCGGTAAGCAGTGCATGTGTTTGCCTCCTTGTGGAATTATTTCTCTCATGCTCTGCTTACATCTTTTACAATCATTTGGCCAAATTTCTTTTTTCTGACCATGGGATCAAAGAAAATACAGTGGACCCCCAGTTCCCGATGCTATCGGTATCCGATAAATCCAGTAGCCGATGCATTTCATTGAAAAAAATTTGCCTCACTTCCCGATACAAAACCCGGTATGCGATACGATTTGTACGAGACGTGCCCAGTGTTTACAAGCCAGCCAGTGTGCGCGTATCTAAGGATACATTCGGTACATTCTATATTATCCATATTATCACTGTTTTTGGTGCTTGTTTCTGCAAAATAAGTCTCCATGGGCCCCAAGAAAGCTTCTAGTGCCAACCCATCGAGACCAAGGGTGCTAATGACTATTGAAATTAAGGAAATGTGTGCAAAGTGGCATGAAGTGCAAACCTTTTTTGATGAAAATCACCCAGACACAGCTACTGCAAGCCGTGTTGGCAACTTGTACAATGACACCATTGTGAACCACTTTAGGAACGTCATAAAGGTACGAGAGGTACAGGCCTCTATGGACAGATATGTTGTGCGACACAAGTCCAGTGACTCTCAACCTGGTCCTAGTGGCATTAAAAGAAGAAGGGAAGTAACCCCGGAAAAGGACTTGCTACCTCAAGTCCTAATGGAGGGGGATTCCCCTTCTAAATGCTAACACCATCCACACACTCCTCTCCTCCCATCCCATCAATCATCACCAGATCTTCATTAAAGGTGTCAATTATTTTTTTGTTACATATTCTATTGTTATTGTAATTATTCTATTGCATCAAACTTAATATTTCATGTGGTAAAAGATTTTTTTTTCATACTTTTGGGTGTCTTGCACGGATTAATTTGAGTTCCATTATTTCTCATGGGAAAAATTGATTCGCTTTTCGATAATTTTGGTTTACGATGAGCTCTCAGGAACGGATTAATATTGCGAACCAGGGGTCCACTGTAAATGCAAAGGACAGTGCTGCGAAGAAAAAGAGGATGATATTCATGGAATTAAAGCATGAAATCATAAGTAAACATAAGCAAGGTGTGAGGGTTGTGGATTTAGCCAGGCAATACCAGCATAGTACAATAGACTGTCATTTAACACAGTAGTTACATTCCTGAAAATGCCATATTAGGTAAAATGTTAGATGAACTGAAGAACTTATGGGAAAAATAAAATTACATTCCTGGGAGCCTCCAAAAAGCCAAACAACTTTTTTTAGGCCTCTACATCTTACAAAAATAAAACTGAATATGTAGTTGTAGTTCATTGTTGTGATGTATTATGTTGTTTTTACTGCTTAAGACTACAAATGCAACAGAAATAATAGAATTTCTTACCTTAACCCTTTGAGGGTCACCAGGCCCTCTCAGAAACTTGTTCTCAGGGTTGCCAAAATTTCAAAAAAAAAAAAAAATCTTACGAAAAGATAGAGAATCTTTTCCCGATCATAATGACACCAAAAGTATGAAATTCGATGGAAAACTTACGGAATTATGCTCTTGCGAAGTTAGCGGTCTCGACGATGTTTACGCATCGGCGATTTTGCCCGCTTTGAGCCCTATTTTCAGCCAATTCCAGTGTACTAGATGACAAAAATCATAACTATTTCGCTAGAACTTCATTTTTTCTATCGAATGAGTACAAGAAACCACCCATTTACCGATTTCAACTATCCAATAAAGTGGTCAGAATATAGCAATTTTGCCAATTTCACACAAATTTGAAAAGATGCAAATTTCCAAATAGGGTCCAGAATAAACAAGAAACATTCCTAGCACTAAAATAACATTTCCTCTGTTCATTAATCACGTCCCCAGGCCCTTCTTACATTTCTTTTGCTTTCCACTTTGAATTTTTATTCTCACAAAAAATGGAAGATTTACCGTTATGCAGACTACTGCATTAGTGTAGAAATGGTATAAATAATATCAGCGCACTTGTGAAAGAATATTAGACTCACCAGTTGACGTGTATTGGACGCGTGGCATGATTTGCTTACTTTTGAACTTCGGCAAAAATCGAACATTTCTGCTACTTTGAGCTCAATTTCAAGGAACTTTTCATTGTGAAACCAATCAAAAGCACCTCAATTTCTGTAATATGTCTTCCATTCTATAAAATAAGACCAGGAAAACTGGAATACAACCATAAATACCATACGAAAATACAGTGCAAAGTCGCTGTTTTAAACAAAAAACACGGTCCAAGCTTTTTTTTTCTCATTACGCACTGTGTGCTGCAGGATTTTTTTTATACTGTGCACACTGACCACATAGACCCATTCTTTCATATGTAGGCCTACCAGCTTTCTCTTGCTAGATTTGAGGGCGCTAGAATTTGTGTACTAGTACGTCAAAAACCCTGGCGCGTAAGCTATACTAGTACGGCCGAAACCCCGAAAGGGTTAAATTGTGGGTGCTGGTGTTTGTGGATGATTGTGGAGAGAGTGGAGAGTTATGTTGTGGCCCTACTGGTCTGAGGTGATGGTAGATGTTCTGGTACTGAAGTTGATGGTTGTACTGGAGTGTCCAAGTCATTCAGTCAGTCATTCATTAAGTCATGAAAGTCACTCAGTAAGTCATTCATTCATTCAGTCAAGTCACTCGGTAAGTCACTCGGTAAGTCACTCGGTAAGTCACTCGGTAAGTCACTCGGTAAGTCACTCGGTAAGTCACTCGGTAAGTCACTCGGTAAGTCACTCGGTAAGTCACTCGGTAAGTCACTCGGTAAGTCACTCGGTAAGTCACTCGGTAAGTCACTCGGTAAGTCACTCGGTAAGTCACTCGGTAAGTCACTCGGTAAGTCACTCGGTAAGTCACTCGGTAAGTCACTCGGTAAGTCACTCGGTAAGTCACTCGGTAAGTCACTCGTTAAGTCACTCGGTAAGTCACTCGGTAAGTCACTCGGTAAGTCACTCGGTAAGTCACTCGGTAAGTCACTCGGTAAGTCATTCAGTAAGTCATTCAATAAGTCACTTGATAAGTCATTCAATAAGTCATTCAGTAAGTCAGTCAAGTCACTCAGTGAGTGAGTCAAGTCAGTCATGACTTACTGAATGAATGAAAAGTCAAGTCACACAAACTCATGTTTACCTCTTTTTCTGTGTACAAACACTTCATCACGGCTACAGGTTATCTCTTGTCTAACATCTTTGTTTCTTTGTTAATTCTAAGACTTGAGTGCTTATACCTTTTCTTGCCATTTCAGAAACACTGATATGGCTACTGAGTGTCATGATTGCTTGGCAGATACAAGATATAGTAATTAAAATATCATAAAATTCATAAACACAACTGCCCTGTAGAAGAGAATGACTGGACATGTATGAATTACGAACGCTGGGATGGTGGGGTGGTGTCAGGGAGTGGCAGGGAATGGTGTGAGGGCTCCCCAGCTGCTCCACAACAAGGCGGCCGCTTGAACAAAAGAGAATTTTTTTTTCCTTCCCACAAACTGAACCATGCTAAGTTAATTATATGACATGTTACATAAAATTGTGCCGCAATTCTTCAATCATGCAATACCCAAATCATGCCAAATAAACTGTGCTAAATGACGGTCTACTGTACATCTATATGTACAATACTAAAGCAGGAGTCAATAAGGGCTATAACACCAGCCAAGGGCGTTACAATAATTTCTAAGCTGTAAACCTCTGTCCATGAAAAGATGGAGAAGCTGCTCTTGACATGGTTGACAGAGAAGCAGCTTGCAGGAGATACTGTGACTGAGGGTATCCTCTGCGAGAAGACACAAGGCATTTGCCTTGATTTGCTGCAGCAGACCCCAGGCACTTCAACGAACAAGGCATTGGAAACGTCATTTAAAGCCAGTCGGGGCTGGTTCGACAATTTTAAAAGGAGGACCCATATTCACCCTGTCATCAGGCATGATGAGGGAGCAAGCTCTGATGTGAAGGCAGGTGAGGATTTCCTCAAAACTTTTGCAGAAGTGATTGCAGCTAAAGGATACATCCCTCAGCAAGTCTTCAACTGTGATGAGACAGGGCTCTTCTGGAAGATGCCAAGGCCGCAAACCCACAAAGGATAGGTTAACTCTTGCAATGTGTGCCAATGTGAGTGGCGGCTGCAATATCAAGCCGCTGCTGGTATATCATTCAGAAAACACCAGAGCCTTTAAGTCGCATAAGGGTCTAGAAAAACTGCAGGTTATGTGGAGGGCAAACCCAAAGGCGTGGGTCACCAGACAGTTTTGTGGAGTGGGTAAACCTGTCTTGGGTCCTGCCATTAAGAAGTATCTCCAGGAAAGTAACCTACCCCTGCAAGCCCTTCTTGTCCTGGACAATGCACCTGCTCACCCATCGAACCTCGAAGACGAAATCCTCGAAGAGTTTAAGTTTATAAAGGTTCTCTACCTTCCACCCAACACCACCCCTATCCTGTAGCCCATAGACCAGTAGGTGATTTCTAATTTCAAGAAGCTCTTCAAGCACTTGTTCTGCAGCTGCTTTCATGTGATGGAGAGCACAAACTTGCCCCTTCGAGAGTTCTGGAAGGACCACTATAACATCGTGATATGCCTCAATTATAAATACGGCCAGGCAGGGTGTTACAAGGAGGACCTTGACCTCTGCATGGAAGAAGCTGTGGCCTGAGGTTGTATCCGAAAGGGGCTTCGAAGGATTCGAACATGAAGCGGCAGTGGTGGAGGAGATTGTCCCCCTCAAAGTCCAAGGGCAGGAGGTGGATGAAGATGATGTGAACGAGCTCATCGAGGAGCACTCTGAGGAGCTGACAACGGAGGAGTTAGATGAACTACATATGCAGGAGCATCAGGAGGTTTTACAGGACATTCATACTACAGAAGAGCCAGATGTGGGAGAGACCTTCAGAGTTTACTGAAAGTTGCAACTGCTCATGCGTTGAAGCTATTTAATAACGCTTGCCTAACTCGTTTCCGAAAAATTCTGAAAGGCTGAAACAAACCTCCCTGGACAGGTTTTTATTGAAACAAACTGCAGATGAAAGTGAGAAAAGCACGGAGAAAAAGCCAAAAATCGGTGAGAAGTGAAGTGAAAGAAAAAAGTAAAGCAAAAATTGTAGCAGCTAAGTTCAGCGATAAAGTGTAGCATTAAGAGTGTAGCAAGTAAGTTTAGTGATTAAGTGATAGAAAGAGGACAAAACAAAACTAACTCATCCAATGTTGTTGTTGGAGGTTTATAGGGCCACTGACATCAAATGCCACTCTGCCTATCTCCCACCCTCAACCTCTGCCAGAATCTCTGCTCAAAGTGTGTAAGTACACTTTATATATACAGTATACACCTACCATCCAACTTACGACCTGCTCGACTTACGACCACTCGACTTACGACCGTGTTTTTCATGCCAAATTTCTGGGAAATAAACAACTATTTGTGTTGTACAAAGTGTTTATCCTAAACCTTACAGTATAAAATACAGTACTAACAGCATAAAAAGTAAAGTAAAATGTGAAATACCAAAATAAAACAATAAAATAAAGTCATTACAAAAATGTTTTGCTGATATTCAGTAGTAAAGTTCGACTTACGGCCATTTTGACTTACGACCGGTTTCTCGGAACCGAACTCGGTCGTAAGTCGGATGGTAGGTGTATTTCTTTACATTCTCTATTATGTTTTTAAACAATATTTCTGATTTATAAATACACTGTTTCAGTATTTTCCTTATGAAACTAGTGATCTAGTGCAATTGGCCTCACAAACACTCCGTTTTCTCTTATAATAAGAGCATAGGAAGATACTATAGTCAGAGCGAGAGAGGGAATGCCCACCGCCGCCACCACCACTCGCCATGTTACGGCCTATTATAGTCATTCTAGAGTATATATCATGTTTCTGTGTTAATTATATTGTTTATTATGTCATATTAGATGAATTGTGATAGTTAAGTAAGCTGTAGAATTGATATTAATGTCATATTAAAGTACTTTCTCCTGCCTCACGACAGTAGGAATTCCGCTGGAATGGATTAACCCCTTCAGGGTCCAAGGCCCAAATATGAAGTGGTGCCCCAGTGTCCAAGAATTTTCAAAAAAAAAATTTGTCATTTTTTTCTTATGAAATGGTAGAGAATCTTTTTCTGAAGGTAATAAAACAAAAAGTACGAAATTTGATGGAAAATTTACAAAATTATGCTCTCGTGAATTTTGATGTGTCAGCGATATTTACGAATCGGCGATTTTGCCGACTTTGACTCCCATTTTAGGCCAATTACATTATTCCAGTCAACCAAATTCTTAGCTATTTCACTAGTATTACTTCTATTCTATCGATTGAGCACAAGAAATCGCCAAGTCAACTGTTTCAACTACAAATTAAAGTGATCGGAAATTGTTAATTTGGCCAATTTAACACAAAGTTCAAAATATTCCAATTTCAAAATAGGGTCCAGAATAAACAATGTAGGTATTCCTGGAACTAAACTTACATTTCCTCTGTTCAATAGTTACGTTTTGAGGCTTTACAAATAAATTCCATTTTGATTTTTTATTCACAATGAATTTTTATTCACACCAAAAAATAGAAGATTTACTGTTATGCAATACTGTAATAATTGTATAAATTACCAATTTCCGATCACTTTATTTTGTAGTTGAAGCAGTTGACTTGGCGATTTCTTGTGCTCAATCGATAGAATAGAAGTAATACTAGTGAAATAGCTAAGAATTTGGCTGACTGGAATAATGTAATTGGCCTAAAATGGGAGTCAAAGTCGGCAAAATCGCCTATTCGTAAATATCGCTGACATATCAAAATTCGCGAGAGCATAATTTCGTCAATTTTCCACCAAATTTCGTACTTTTTGTTTTATTACCTTCACAAAAAGATTCTCTACGATTTCATAAGAAAAAATAACAAATTTTTTTTTTTTAAATTCTTGGACACTGGTGCGTGACTCCAGATTTGGGCCTTGGACCCTGAAAGGGTTAATCGAAAAATCATGATTTCAGTTTTTTTCTCTCATTATACGCAACGTGCTGCAGGATCTGTTTTATGTGGTGCACACATACCACATAGATGTATTCTCTCATATCTATGCCCAAATGTACCACTCACAGTTTATCAGAGTGAGCTGAGCTCATGACGTAGATCTACGGTTTGGACCCTGAACGTAAAGCCGTAGATCTACGGGACGGACCCTGAAAGGGTTAATGGCATTTTGATTAATTTAAATGAGGAAAATTGATTTGATATAGTACGAGCAAAGTGAGTTACGAGTTAGGACATGGAACCGATTAAACTTATAAGTCAAGTTTCCACTGTATATTTATAGATGGGGTTGTAAGAGAAGCGAGTGTTAAGGTGTTGGCAAGAGGTCTGGGGTTAAAAGATAAAGAATCTAACACAGTTGCTCTTTGCTGATAACACTGTGCTTTTTAGAGATTCTGAAGAGAAGTTGCAGAGGTTGGTAGATGAGTTTGGTAGGGTAAGTAAAAGAAGAAAATTGAAAATGAATATAGGAAAGAGTAAGGTGATGAGGAAAACAAAAAAAAAATTTGGCAACAAAAGATTGGACATCAGGTTGGAAGGAGAGAGTATGGAAGAGATGAATGTATTCAGAGATTTAGAAGCAGACATGTCAGCAGATGGGTCTATGAAAGATGAGGTTATCATAGAACGCACGAGGGGAAAAACGTGAGTGGTGCAATGAGGAGTGTGTGGAGACAGAACTTTATCCATGAAAGCAAAGAGGAGAACGTATGAGAGTATAGTTTACCAACCCTCTTATATGGGTGTGAAGCATAGGTGGTGAATGCTGCAACAAGGAAAAGGCTGGAGGCAGTGGGGATGTGTCTGAGGGCAATGTGTGGTATGAATATAATGAAGAGAATTCATAGTAGACAGATGGGTAGATGGCGAGAATATTTCGAGGAACTTTTAAATGTCGACGAAGAAAGGGAGGCGGTAATTTCATGCACTGGCCAGGGAGGTATACCATCTTTTAGGAGTGAAGAAGAGCAGGATGTGAGTGTGGGGAAGGTGCGTGAGGTATTACACAGAATGAAAGGGGGTAAAGCAGCTGGAACTGACGGGATTATGACAGAAATCTGGAAAGCAGGGGGGCTCCAGTGCTGGAGTGGTTGGTATTTTTGTTTAATAAATGTATGAAAGAGGGGAAGGTACCCAGGGACTGGCAGAGAGCATGTATAGTCCCTTTATATAAAGGGAAGGGGGACAAAAGAGACTAAAAATTATAGAGGAATAAGTTTACTGAGTATACCAGGAAAAGTGTACGGTAGGGTTAATACTGAAAGAATTAGAGCTAAGACAGAATGTAGAATTGCGGATGAGCAAGGTTGTTTCAGAGTAGGAAGGAGATGTGTAGATCAAGTGTTTACATTGAAACATATATGTGAACAGTATTTAGATAAAGATAGGGAAGTTTTTATTGCATTTATGGATTTAGAAAAGGCATATGAAAGAGTGGATAGGGGAGCAATGTGGCAGATGTTACAAGTATATGGAATAGGTGGTAAGTTACTAAATGCTGTTAAGAGTTTTTATGAGAATAGTGAGGCTCAGGTTAGGGTGTGTAGAAGAGAGGGAGACTACTTCCCGGTAAAAGTAAGTCTTAGACAGGGATGTGTAATGTCACCATGGTTGCTTAATATATTTATAGATGGGGTTGTAAAAGAAGTAAATACTAGGGTGTTCGGGAGAGGGGTAGGATTAAATTATGGAGAATCAAATACAAAATAGGAATTAACAGTTACTTTTTGCTGATGATACTGTGCTTATGGGAGATTCTAAAGAAAAATTGCAAAGGTTAGTGGACGAGCTTGGGAGTGTGTGTAAAGGTAGAAAGTTGAAAGTGAACATAGAAAAGAGTAATGGATGAGGGTATCAAATGATTTAGATAAAGAAAAATTGGATATCAGATTGGGGAGGAGGAGTATGGAAGAAGTGAATGTTTTCAGATATTTGGGAGTTGACGTGTCAGCGGACGGATTTATGAAGGATGAGGTTCGTGGCAGATTTATGAAGGATGAGGTTAATCATAGAATTGACGAAGGAAAAAAGGCAAGTGGTGCGTTGAAGAATACGTGGAGACAAAAAAACGTTATCTATGGAGGCAAAGAAGGGAATGTATGAAAGTATAGTAGTACCAACACTCTTATACGGGTGTGAACTTTCGGTTGTAAATGCTGCAATGAGGAGGCGGTTGGAGGCAGTGGAGACGTCCTGTCTAAGGGCAATGTGTGGTGTGAATATTATGCAGAAAATTCGAAGTGTGGAAATTAGGAGGTGTGGAGTTAATAAAGGTATTGGTCAGAGGGCTGAAGAGGGGTTGTTGAGGTGGTTTGGTCATTTAGAGAGAATGGATCAAAGTAGAATGACAAGGAGAGCATATAAATCTGTAGGGTAAGGAAGGCGGGGTAGGGATCGTCATCGAAAAGGTTGGAGGGAGGGGGTAAGGGAGGTTTTGTGGGCGAGGGGCTTGGACTTCCAGCAAGCGTGCACGAGCGTGTTAGATAGGAGTGAATGGAGACAAATGGTATTTGGGACCTGACGATCTGTTGGAGTGTGAGCAGGGTAATATTTAGTGAAGGGATTCAGGGAAACCGGTTATTTTTATATAGCCGGACTTCAGTCCTGGAAATGAGAAGTACAATGCCTGCACTTTAAAGGAGGGGTTTGGGATACTGGTAGTTTGGAGGGATATGTTGTGAATCTTTATACGTATATGTTTCTAAACTGTTCTAGGTAGTAGGTTGGTAGACAGCAACCGCCCAGGGAGGTACTACCGTCCTGCCAAGTGAGTGTAAAACGAAAGCCTGTAATTGTTTTACATGATGGTAGGATTGCTGGTGTCCATTTTTATGTCTCGTAAACATGCAAGGTTTTAGGTACGTCTTGCTACTTCTACTTACACTTAGGTCATACTACACATACATGTACAAGCATATATATACACACCCCGCTGGGTTTTCTTCTATTTTCTTACTAGTTCTTGTTCTTGTTTATTTCCTTTTGCCTCCATGGGGAAGTGGAATAGAATTCTTCCTCCGTAAGCCATGCATGTTGTAAGAGGCGACTAAAATGCCAGGAGCAAGGGGCTAGCAACCCCTTCTCCTGTATATATTACTAAATGTAAAAGGGGAAACTTTCGTTTTTCCTTTTGGGCCACCCCGCCTCGGTGGGAAACGGCCGGTGTGTTGAAAGAAAGAAGAAAGTTTCTAAACCATACCCCGGCCGGGATTGAACCCGCGGTCAGAGAGTCTCAAAACTCCAGCACAAAATCGTAATGACACAATTTCGTAATGACACGATGAGTGATGTTGACGGCAGTGAAGGGACTTGAGCTAGAGTTCGTCACGGCCACGCTAGCTGGAGATTCGTCTGTAAAAACTTGCATTTGTGGTCACAGTGGTGCCTGTACTAACCTTCCTATGGTGTAGAAATATACCTAGTTGGACGAATCTTATTGTGGCTAGCTGGTCTAGTGGCTAACGCGACGGGCTGGAGTTTTGAGACTCTCTGATCGCGGGTTCAATCCCGGCCGGGGTATGGTTTGTTTGCAATCGTGTCATTATAATTTCGTGAGTCAAGAGAGTTTCTAAACTGTTATATGCTGAGCACCTCTGCAAAAGCAGTGATTGTGTGTGAGTGTGCGTGAGTGGGGTGAGAGTGTTGAGTGATGATGGAAGTATTTTCTTTTGGGGGATTTTCTTTCTTTTTTGGGTCACCCTTCCTTGGTGGGAGATGGCCAACTTGTTGAAAGAAATTCCTAGTTTGGAAATTAGGAGGTGCGGGATTACCAAAACTATTATCCAGAGAGCTGAAGAGGGGTTGTTGAGGTGGTTCAGACATGCAGAGAGAATGGAACAAAATTGAATGATTTCTAGAGTATATAAATCTGTAGTGGAGAGAAGGAAGGTTAGAGGTCAGCCTAGGAAAGGTTGGAGGGAAGAGGTTAAGGAGGTTTTGTGTGCTAGGGCCTGGACTTCCAGCAAGCATGCGCGAGTATGTCAGATAGGAGCAAATGGAGACAAATGGTTTTTAGGACTTGACGTGCTGTTGGAGTGTGAGCAGGGTAATACATGTACAGTGGAACCTCTACTTGCGAGTTTAATCTGTTCTATGACCTTGCTCGCAACTGGATTTGCTCGTTTGTAGAATCAATTTTCCTCATTTAAATTAATTGAAATGCAATTAATCCGTTCCAGTGGAATTCTGTACTTCAATAATTTCGCTAATATCAACTCTACGGCTTATTTATCTATCTCACTTCATCTATTATGACATAATAAACAATATAAATAACATAGAAACCTGATATATACTCTAAAATTAATAAAATATGTCATTTTTTATTATCACACTGGCCGATTCCCACCAAGGCAGGGTGGCCCGAAAAAGAAAAACTTTCACCATCATTCACTCCATCACTGTCTTGCCAGAAGGGTGTATGACACTACAGTTTTTAAACTGCAACATTAACACCCCTCCTTCAGAGTGCAGGCACTGTACTTCCCATCTCCAGGACTCAAGTCCGGCCTGCCGGTTTCCCTGAATCCCTTCATAAATGTTACTTTGCTCACACTCCAACAGCACGTCAAGTATTAAAAACCATTTGTCTCCATTCACTCCTATCAAACACGCTCACGCATGCCTGCTGGAAGTCCAAGCCCCTCGCACACAAAACCTCCTTTACCCCCTCCCTCCAACCTTTCCTAGGCCGACCCCTACCCCGCCTTCCTTCCACTACAGACTGATACACTCTTGAAGTCATTCTGTTTCGCTCCATTCTCTCTACAGGTAGTAGGTTGGTAGACAGCAACCACCCAGGGAAGTACTACCGTCCTGCCAGATGACTGTGAAACAAAAACCTGTAACTGTTTTGCATGATGGTAGGATTGCTGGTTTCTTTTTCTGTCTCATAAACACGCTAAGATAACAGGGATATCTTGCTACTCCTACTTACACTTTGGTCACACTTCACAGACACGCACATGCATATATATATATACATACATCTAGGTTTTTCTCCTTTTTCTAAATAGCTCTTGTTCTTTTTTATTTCTTCTATTGTCCATGGGGAAGTGGAAAAGAATCTTTCCTCCGTAAGCCATGCGTGTCGTATGAGGCGACTAAAATGCCGGGAGCAATGGGCTAGTAACCCCTTCTCCTGTATACAATTACTAAAAAAGAGAAGAAGAAAAACTTTATAAAACTGGGTTGCTTAAATGTGCGTGGATGTAGTGCGGATGACAAGAAACAGATGATTGCTGATGTTATGAATGAAAAGAAGTTGGATGTCCTGGCCCTAAGCGAAACAAAGCTGAAGGGGGTAGGAGAGTTTCAGTGGGGGGAAATAAATGGGATTAAATCTGGAGTATCTGAGAGAGTTAGAGCAAAGGAAGGGGTAGCAGTAATGTTAAATGATCAGTTATGGAAGGAGAAAAGAGAATATGAATGTGTAAATTCAAGAATTATGTGGATTAAAGTAAAGGTTGGATGCGAGAAGTGGGTCATAATAAGCGTGTATGCACCTGGAGAAGAGAGGAATGCAGAGGAGAGAGAGAGATTTTGGGAGATGTTAAGTGAATGTATAGGAGCCTTTGAACCAAGTGAGAGAGTAATTGTGGTAGGGGACTTGAATGCTAAAGTAGGAGAAACTTTTAGAGAGGGTGTGGTAGGTAAGTTTGGGGTGCCAGGTGTAAATGATAATGGGAGCCCTTTGATTGAACTTTGTATAGAAAGGGGTTTAGTTATAGGTAATACATATTTTAAGAAAAAGAGGATAAATAAGTATACACGATATGATGTAGGGCGAAATGACAGTAGTTTGTTGGATTATGTATTGGTAGATAAAAGACTGTTGAGTAGACTTCAGGATGTACATGTTTATAGAGGGGCCACAGATATATCAGATCACTTTCTAGTTGTAGCTACACTGAGAGTAAAAGGTAGATGGGATACAAGGAGAATAGAAGCATCAGGGAAGAGAGAGGTGAAGGTTTATAAACTAAAAGAGGAGGCAGTTAGGGTAAGATATAAACAGCTATTGGAGGATAGATGGGCTAATGAGAGCATAGGCAATGGGGTCGAAGAGGTATGGGGTAGGTTTAAAAATGTAGTGTTAGAGTGTTCAGCAGAAGTTTGTGGTTACAGGAAAGTGGGTGCAGGAGGGAAGAGGAGCGATTGGTGGAATGATGATGTAAAGAGAGTAGTAAGGGAGAAAAAGTTAGCATATGAGAAGTTTTTACAAAGTAGAAGTGATGCAAGGAGGGAAGAGTATATGGAGAAAAAGAGAGAAGTTAAGAGAGTGGTGAAGCAATGTAAAAAGAGAGCAAATGAGAGAGTGGGTGAGATGTTATCAACAAATTTTGTTGAAAATAAGAAAAAGTTTTGGAGTGAGATTAACAAGTTAAGAAAGCCTAGAGAACAAATGGATTTGTCAGTTAAAAATAGGAGAGGAGAGTTATTAAATGGAGAGTTAGAGGTATTGGGAAGATGGAAGGAATATTTTGAGGAATTGTTAAATGTTGATGAAGATAGGGAAGCTGTGATTTCGTGTATAGGGCAAGGAGGAATAACATCTTGTAGGAGTGAGGAAGAGCCAGTTGTGAGTGTGGGGGAAGTTCGTGAGGCAGTAGGTAAAATGAAAGGGGGTAAGGCAGCCGGGATTGATGGGATAAAGATAGAAATGTTAAAAGCAGGTGGGGATATAGTTTTGGAGTGGTTGGTGCAATTATTTAATAAATGTATGGAAGAGGGTAAGGTACCTAGGGATTGGCAGAGAGCATGCATAGTTCCTTTGTATAAAGGCAAAGGGGATAAAAGAGAGTGCAAAAATTATAGGGGGATAAGTCTGTTGAGTGTACCTGGTAAAGTGTATGGTAGAGTTATAATTGAAAGAATTAAGAGTAAGACGGAGAATAGGATAGCAGATGAACAAGGAGGCTTTAGGAAAGGTAGGGGGTGTGTGGACCAGGTGTTTACAGTGAAACATATAAGTGAACAGTATTTAGATAAGGCTAAAGAGGTCTTTGTGGCATTTATGGATTTGGAAAAGGCGTATGACAGGGTGGATAGGGGGGCAATGTGGCAGATGTTGCAAGTGTATGGTGTAGGAGGTAGGTTACTGAAAGCAGTGAAGAGTTTTTACGAGGATAGTGAGGCTCAAGTTAGAGTATGTAGGAAAGAGGGAAATTTTTTCCCAGTAAAAGTAGGCCTTAGACAAGGATGTGTGATGTCACCGTGGTTGTTTAATATATTTATAGATGGGGTTGTAAGAGAAGTAAATGCGAGGGTCTTGGCAAGAGGCGTGGAGTTAAAAGATAAAGAATCACACACAAAGTGGGAGTTGTCACAGCTGCTCTTTGCTGATGACACTGTGCTCTTGGGAGATTCTGAAGAGAAGTTGCAGAGATTGGTGGATGAATTTGGTAGGGTGTGCAAAAGAAGAAAATTAAAGGTGAATACAGGAAAGAGTAAGGTTATGAGGATAACAAAAAGATTAGGTGATGAAAGATTGAATATCAGATTGGAGGGAGAGAGTATGGAGGAGGTGAACGTATTCAGATATTTGGGAGTGGACGTGTCAGCGGATGGGTCTATGAAAGATGAGGTGAATCATAGAATTGATGAGGGAAAAAGAGTGAGTGGTGCACTTAGGAGTCTGTGGAGACAAAGAACTTTGTCCTTGGAGGCAAAGAGGGGAATGTATGAGAGTATAGTTTTACCAACGCTCTTATATGGGTGTGAAGCGTGGGTGATGAATGTTGCAGCGAGGAGAAGGCTGGAGGCAGTGGAGATGTCATGTCTGAGGGCAATGTGTGGTGTGAATATAATGCAGAGAATTCGTAGTTTGGAAGTTAGGAGGAGGTGCGGGATTACCAAAACTGTTGTCCAGAGGGCTGAGGAAGGGTTGTTGAGGTGGTTCGGACATGTAGAGAGAATGGAGCGAAACAGAATGACTTCAAGAGTGTATCAGTCTGTAGTGGAAGGAAGGCGGGGTAGGGGTCGGCCTAGGAAGGGTTGGAGGGAGGGGGTAAAGGAGGTTTTGTGTGCGAGGGGCTTGGACTTCCAGCAGGCATGCGTGAGCGTGTTTGATAGGAGTGAATGGAGACAAATGGTTTTTAATACTTGACGTGCTGTTGGAGTGTGAGCAAAGTAACATTTATGAAGGGATTCAGGGAAACCGGCAGGCCGGACTTGAGTCCTGGAGATGGGAAGTACAGTGCCTGCACTCTGAAGGAGGGGTGTTAATGTTGCAGTTTAAAAACTGTAGTGTAAAGCACCCTTCTGGCAAGACAGTGATGGAGTGAATGATGGTGAAAGTTTTTCTTTTTCGGGCCACCCTGCCTTGGTGGGAATCGGCCGGTGTGATAATAAAAATAAAAAAAAACTTTTGCACACCCTACCAAATTCATCCACCAATCTCTGCAACTTCTCTTCAGAATCTCCCAAGAGCACAGTGTCATCAGCAAAGAGCAACTGTGACAACTCCCACTTTATGTGTGATTCTTTATCTTTTAACTCCACGCCTCTTGCCAAGACCCTCGCATTTACTTCTCTTACAACCCCATCTATAAATATATTAAACAACCACGGTGACATCACACATCCTTGTCTAAGGCCTACTTTTACTGGGAAATAATTTCCCTCTTTCCTACATACTCTAACTTGAGCCTCACTATCCTCGTAAAAACTCTTCACTGCTTTCAGTAACCTACCTCCTACACCATACACCTGCAACATCTGCCACATTGCCCCCCTATCCACCCTGTCATACGCCTTTTCCAAATCCATAAATGCCACAAAGACCTCTTTAGCCTTATCTAAATACTGTTCACTTATATGTTTCACTGTAAACACCTGGTCCACACACCCCCTACCTTTCCTAAAGCCTCCTTGTTCATCTGCTATCCTATTCTCCGTCTTACTCTTAATTCTTTCAATAATAACTCTACCATACACTTTACCAGGTATACTCAACAGACTTATCCCCCTATAATTTTTGCACTCTCTTTTGTCCCCTTTGCCTTTATACAAAGGAACTATGCATGCTCTCTGCCAATCCCTAGGTACCTTACCCTCTTCCATACATTTATTAAATAATTGCACCAACCACTCCAAAACTATATCCCCACCTGCTTTTAACATTTCTATCTTTATCCCATCAATCCCGGCTGCCTTACCCCCTTTCATTTTACCTACTGCCTCACGAACTTCCCCCACACTCACAACTGGCTCTTCCTCACTCCTACAAGATGTTATTCCTCCTTGCCCTATACACGAAATCACAGCTTCCCTATCTTCATCAACATTTAACAATTCCTCAAAATATTCCCTCCATCTTCCCAATACCTCTAACTCTCCATTTAATAACTCTCCTCTCCTATTTTTAACTGACAAATCCATTTGTTCTCTAGGCTTCCTTAACTTGTTAATCTCACTCCAAAACTTTTTCTTATTTTCAACAAAATTTGTTGATAACATCTCACCCACTCTCTCATTTGCTCTCTTTTTACATTGCTTCACCACTCTCTTAACCTCTCTCTTTTTCTCCATATACTCTTCCCTCCTTGCATCACTTCTACTTTGTAAAAACTTCTCATATGCTAACTTTTTCTCCCTTACTACTCTCTTTACATCATCATTCCACCAATCGCTCCTCTTCCCTCCCGCACCCACTTTCCTGTAACCACAAACTTCTGCTGAACACTCTAACACTACATTTTTAAACCTACCCCATACCTCTTCGACCCCATTGCCTATGCTCTCATTAGCCCATCTATCCTCCAATAGCTGTTTATATCTTACCCTAACTGCCTCCTCTTTTAGTTTATAAACCTTCACCTCTCTCTTCCCTGATGCTTCTATTCTCCTTGTATCCCATCTACCTTTTACTCTCAGTGTAGCTACAACTAGAAAGTGATCTGATATATCTGTGGCCCCTCTATAAACATGTACATCCTGAAGTCTACTCAACAGTCTTTTATCTACCAATACATAATCCAACAAACTACTGTCATTTCGCCCTACATCATATCTTGTATACTTATTTATCCTCTTTTTCTTAAAATATGTATTACCTATAACTAAACCCCTTTCTATACAAAGTTCAATCAAAGGGCTCCCATTATCATTTACACCTGGCACCCCAAACTTACCTACCACACCCTCTCTAAAAGTTTCTCCTACTTTAGCATTCAGGTCCCCTACCACAATTACTCTCTCACTTGGTTCAAAGGCTCCTATACATTCACTTAACATCTCCCAAAATCTCTCTCTCTCCTCTGCATTCCTCTCTTCTCCAGGTGCATACACGCTTATTATGACCCACTTCTCGCATCCAACCTTTACTTTAATCCACATAATTCTTGAATTTACACATTCATATTCTCTTTTCTCCTTCCATAACTGATCATTCAACATTACTGCTACCCCTTCCTTTGCTCTAACTCTCTCAGATACTCCAGATTTAATCCCATTTATTTCCCCCCACTGAAACTCCCCTACCCCCTTCAGCTTTGTTTCGCTTAGGGCCAGGACATCCAACTTCTTTTCATTCATAACATCAGCAATCATCTGTTTCTTGTCATCCGCACTACATCCACGCACATTTAAGCATCCCAGTTTTATAAAGTTTTTCTTCTTCTCTTTTTTAGTAAATGTCTACAGGAGAAGGGGTTACTAGCCCATTGCTCCCGGCATTTTAGTCGCCTCATACGACACGCATGGCTTACGGAGGAAAGATTCTTTTCCACTTCCCCATGGACAATAGAAGAAATAAAGAAGAACAAGAGCTATTTAGAAAAAGGAGAAAAACCTAGATGTATGTATATATATATGCATGTGCGTGTCTGTGAAGTGTGACCAAAGTGTAAGTAGGAGTAGCAAGATATCCCTGTTATCTAGCGTGTTTATGAGACAGAAAAAGAAACCAGCAATCCTACCATCATACAAAACAGTTACAGGTTTCTGTTTCACAGTCATCTGGCAGGACGGTAGTACTTCCCTGGGTGGTTGCTGTCCACCAACCTACTACCTATTATTTATGCTTAGATTTCTTTCATTATTATTATTATTATTATTATTATTATTATTATTATTATTATTATATAAATTTGTAATTTTTATTCACACAAAAAATATAAGATTTACTGTGATGTCATTTGTTTACACTGAAACAGCCAAGCAATGGACCATTTCTCCTAGGTTGAGCTCTATTTCAAGGTACTTTTCGTCATGAAAGCAAGCAATCAAAATCATATCTCTTTCTGTAATTTATCTTCCATTCTATCAAATGAGACCAAAATAACGAGAATACAACCATAAAAACTATTCGAAATTACCACTAAGGGGTGGCTAATTGCTGAGAAGTGAACTCCATTATTTATGCTTAGATTTCTTTCATTCAAGTTTCAATAAGATAGTCCAACAAACAAATGCGATACAATTTCCGAGATCAAGAGCAAGAGCCCCTCACCAGTGTCAAGGAACCTGCCTTGAGGTCTGCTCGCTTGTGGAAATTTTCCTCGCGTATGGAAGCAAAAAATCAACCCATCGACTTCTCGTATTTGGAAAAACTCGCACGTGGACACGCTCGCAAGTAGAGGTTCCACTGTATTTACAAAGGGATTCTGGGAAATCGGCAGGCCGGACTTGAGTCCTGGAGATGGGAAGTACGGTGCCTGCACTCTGAAGGAGGGGTGCTAATGCTGCATTTTATAACTGTAGTGTAAGTGTGCCTTTGGCAAGATGGTGATGGAGTGAATGATGGTGAAAGTTTTTCTTTTTGGGCCAACCTACCTAGGTGGGAAATGACAGTTAAAAATTAGACACCTATGCCAAATGCCTAAGAATATGTAAATGGTTTAAAATAATACAATTTCACCAGTCATGTTTCTTAAATTTAAGTTTGCTACATATGTTATAGGATACCATATATTACTGGCCACAGAAATAAGGTTCAGATACTCTCTCAAATTATCAGATTTTTGCATAACCCCAAGCATAACATGATATATTTTCAAGCCTCACAGATGGGAGTAAACTGGGTTTTCTAGCATCAGCTGTCAATGCATGTAGTGCAGTAACACATGACCCTAATAATTAAGAAGCACTGCACCAAGTCTGCTGGTCCACGCTAGGTAAGCCCTTTCAAACCCAATCTTTTTCACCTGCAAATTTGTTAAGCCAATTTTTAAAGCTACCAAGATTTTAGTTTTAATGACTATCTGGTAGTTTGTTCCATTAATCTAAAATTCTACTGCCAAACCAGTACTTCATTTTTTTTAACATCCATCCATCTCCCACACAAAAAAAGAGAAAACACTTGTTTCCATTCATTTAATCACTGTCTTGCCTGACTTGCCTGAAGTATAACATTACAATTCAGATAACCCTCTGAATGGCAACATTCCCACCCTTCCTTCAGAGTGCAGACACTGTACTTCCCATCTCAAGGACTCAGGTCCAGCTAACTATTTTCCCTGAATCCCTTCATGAAAGTTACCTTGTTCATACTCCAAGTCATACTCTAAGTCAAATAAAAAAAATCACTTGCTTCACTCACTCGCTCCTTTCTCATATGCTCACAGAAGCCTGTAGGATGTCCAAGCCCTAACACTCAAAACCACCTATGTGTGGGTTATTTGTGTATTGTACTCAAAACCTTTATCCTGCTCCCTCCAAACTTTCCTAGTATGATTCCTCTCCCTCTTCCCGCCACCCCAGATTTATGTGCCCTCCTAATCATTCAATTTTGATCCATCTTCTGTGAATGTCCCAACCACTCCAACAATCTCTCCTCAGCTCTCTGAATCATACCTATGGTAACCACATACCTTCTGATCATCAAGATACAAATTCTCTACATAATATTCACACCACACACTGCTTTCAACCCCAATATCATCACTGCCTCCAATTTCCTCATCGCTGCAATGTTTAACCCTTTCACTGTCGAGACCCCTGCTCACAAACTTGCTCTCAGTGTTAAAGAATTAAAACAAAAAAAAATTTTCTAATGAAATGATAATCTTCCTGATAATAATGACACCACAAATATGAAATCTGATGAAAAACTTATAGAATTACACTCTCACGAAGTTAGCGGTCTTGGCAATATTTAAGTATCGGTGATTTTGCTCACTTCGAGCCCTATTTTGGCCAATTCCATTGTTCCAGTCGACCAAACTCGGCTATTTCGCTAGAACTCCTTTTGTTCTATCGACTGGGTACAAGAAACCTCCCATTTACTGATTTCAACTACCCAATAGTGATCAGAAATTGGTAATTTGGCCAATTTCATACACAAATCAAGGAAGGCCAATTTCAAAATCATGTTCAGAATTAACAATGCAAACATTCCTAGCACTTAAAAAATATTTTCCCTCTTCAGTAGTCATGTCTCCAGGAACCTTTTATATTACGCTTGCTTCCCATTTTGAATTTTCATTCACACAAAACATGGAAAATTTATTGTTATGCAGACTACTGAATTATTGTAAAAATGGTATAAATAATATCAGTGCATTTGTGAAAGCATATTAGACCCACCAGTTGACGGGTATTGGATGCATGATGTGATTTGTTTACTCTTCAACATTAGCAAAAATCGAACATTTCAGCTACTTTGAGCTCAATTTCGAGGTACAGTGGAACCTCTGTTTTCGTATGCCCTAGTTGGAGACAATTCTTGGAGAAAATTCTCTATAAAATGTATTTTTTTTTTTTTCATACTTTTGGGTATCTGGAACAGAACCAATTAATCCATTCCAGACACCCAAAAATATTAACAAAAAATAAATTTTTATAGAGAATTTTCTCCAAGAATTGTCTCCAATTAGGGCATACAAAAACTATGGTTCCACTGTACTTCTGTAAACCATTCAAAATTATATCTAGTCTTGTAATATATCTTCCATTCTAACAAATGAGACCAAGAAAATGAGAATACAACCATAACACCTATGAAAATATACTCCAAAGTCACTGCTTTAAACGAAAAAACACGGAGTTGTTTTTTCTCATCATGCACTACATGCTGCCAGATTTTTTTTGTACTGCACACACTGACCATTCAGACCCATTATCTCATATGTAGGCCTACCAGCTTTCTCCTGCAAGATTTGAAGCCGCTAAAATTTTGGTGTACTATTACAGGACCGACGCTGGCTTGCAAGCTGTAATATTACGAGACCAACAGTGAAAGGGTTAAACTCGTGCTTCATGCCCATATAACAGTGCCACTATAATCATGCCTATTAATAACGAAAAAAGGCACAATACCGTGACTGGAATGATACACAAATAACCCGCACATAGAAGAGAGGAGCTTACGACGATGTTTTGGTCCGACTTGGACCACTTACAAAGTCACACTAATGAAAAGGAGAGCAGGAGGGGGTGGTGGTAGTAGTAGTAATAGTAGCAGTAATAGTAGTACTAATAGTAATAGTAGTAATAGTAGTAGTAATAGTAATAGTAGTAATAGTAGTAATAGTAATAGTAGTAATAGTAATAGTAGTAATAGTAATACTAGTAGTAATAGTAATAGTAGTAATAGTAATACTAGTAGTAATAGTAATACTAGTAGTAATAGTAATACTAGTAATAATAGTAATACTAGTAATAGTAATACTAGTAATAGTAATACTAGTAATAATAGTAATAGTAGTAATAGTAATAGTAGTAATAGTAGTACTAGTAGTAGTACTAGTACAAGTACTAGTAGTACAAGTACTAGTAGTAGTACAAGTACTAGTAGTACTAGTAGTAGTACTAGTAGTACTAGTAGTAGTACTAGTAGTAGTACTAGTAGTAGTACTAGTACATGTACTAGTAGTAGTACTAGTAGTAGTAGTAGGAGGTAGTAAGAGTGGGAGGGGCCAGTCAAATACTAAGAGAGAGGAGCACTGCAAGGAAGCTCTTCATAATTCATTTTCCCGTCTTGGCTACCCTTCCCATTTCACAGACTCTGCCTTCTCATGTGCTAAACGTAATTTCTTCTCTCCCAAACTCTCTACTCCTGGGAACCCTTCTGTCCTCTGCCTTCCCTACATTTCCAGTCTTTCTAATCTTAACAACTCTCTCTGTTCCTTAGACATTAAACTTGCTTTCTGCCAGACTAACACTCTTTGCACTAATCACGTTCATACCTCTCCTCCCTCTACAGATGCTCCTGGTGTCTACTTTATTTCTTGTTCCTCCCGTCCTCTTCAATACTTTAGAGAAACTGGTCGATCTCTTTCTGACAGACTTGGGAAGCACAAAAATAGTGTTAGGCTTGCCGACACTAACAATGCTCTTTTCTGTCACGTCAGAGATCACAGCCATCCTAGTGACTGGTCTTCTGCTAAAACTGTCTTCCCTACTTCCAACTTTAACAGTCGTTGTCTGGTTGAATCCTCCCTAATACACAACTTTCCTTGTATGAATCTTAGTCCCGGCTTCTTCTCTGTAGATGCCTTCCTTTCCCACTACATTGTAAAATGCTCCAAACTTCAGAATGCTCATGACCTAGCCTGATTCCTCCTTTTTTCTTCTCCCTCTTCCCCTTTCCTTTTTCTCCTTTGGGTTGCCTTTCTGCTGCCCTGTGTATTTGTTCCTTCTTTTTTACTTATTTATTTGTATCCCCCCCTCCTCGGTGTTCTTGCTCTGACCCTCTGTGGGCACCAGCTCCCTTGCAGTGCTCCTCTTTCTTAGTATTTGACTGGCCCCTCCTACTCTTACTATCTCCCCACTACTACTTCCTTCCACCTTCACTACTTCCACTACTACTACTACTACTACTACCTCCTCCTGCCAATATATACCCATCCTGCTCTCCTTCTCATTAGTGTGACTTTGTAAATGGTCCAAGTCTGACCGAAACATCGTCGTAAGCTCCTCTCTTCTATGTGCAGGTTATTTGTAAACCATGCCTATTTTTCTTCTTTGCAGTTCTAGTATCACACTCATTCCTCTTGGGTGCCACTGTTACTATCCAGAGACAAGATGGAGTGAAAAGATGAAAAGTCTTTTCAGTAATACAGGTGGAGTGTAGTAATGGACATGTATGAACAAAACAAAGTGAGAGGTTGCATATATTACACAGGCTTCCCCTGTAAGACAATAAACTCACCCTGAGGCTCACTGTGAGGTGGAGGGGAAAGATCATGGATCGTGTCTCGTTTCCCCTACATGTACTCCACCATGAAAACAGACTTATGCAGTGTACACCGAAAATATGCCACAATTCTACAATCATGTTGGAGTGAAAAAGTGTTAACATATCACATGTTATCTGATGGCCTACTGTATTAACTTTGCCTACCATATACTACAATAGTGGAAAGATTATTCAAGCCACATACTCATTCAAGACATGAGCAAAATTATAATTTTGTGTCATACGAGACCTTTCTTTCCATTAACCCTTAACCCTTTCAGGGTCGGCAGGCCCTCTCCTAAACTTGCTCTCAGGGTCAAAAATTTTTCAAAAAAAAAAAGAAAAAAAAATTATTTTTTCTTATGAAATGATAGAGAATCTTTTCCCAATCATAATGACACCTAAAGTATGAAAAAATTTGATGGAAAAGTTACAGAATTATGCTCTCGCAAAGTTAGCGGTCTCTATGATGTTTACGCATCGGCGATTTCGCCCACTTTGAGCCCTATTATCAGTCAATTCCAATGTACCAGTCGACACAAATAATACTTATTTCGCTAAAACTCCATTTTGTCTATTGAAGGAGTATAAGAAACCACCCATTTACTGATTTCAACTAACCAATAACATGGTCAGAAAATGGCCATTTTGCCAATTTCACACAAATTTCAAAAGATGCCAATTTCCAAATAGTCCAGAATAAACAAGACAGACATTCCTGGGACTAAAATAACATTTCCTCTGTTGATTACTCACATCACCAGGCCTCTGCTACATTTCTTTTACTTTCCACTTTGAATTTTTATTCTCACAGAGAACAGAAGATTTATGTTATGCAGACTACTGCATTCGTGTAGAAATGGTATAAATAATATCAGCGCACTTGTGAAAGAATATTAGACTCACCAGTTGTTGTGTATTGGACACGTGGCACGATTTGTTTACCTCTGAACTTTGGCAAAAAATCGAACATTTCTGCTACTTTGAGCTTAATTTCAAGGTACTTTTCATTGTGAAACCAATTAAAATCATCTCAATTTCCATAATATGTCTTCCATTCTATAAAATGAGACCAGGAAAACTAGAATACAACCATAAATAGTATACGAAAATAAACTGTAAAGTCGCTGTTTTAAACCAAAAACATGGGAGTTTTTTTTTCTCATTATGCACCGAGTGCTGCAGGATTTTTTTATACTGTGCACACTGACCACATAGATCCATTCTTTCATATGTAGGCCTACCAGCTTTCTCTCGCTAGATTTGAAGGCGCTAGAATTTATGTGTACTAGTACAGCACCAACCCTGGTGTGCAAGCTGTACTAGTACGGCACCAACCCTGAAAGGGTTAAACTGTCCAAACGTAGATCTACGTTCACACATGTAGCACTCTGAATGTAGATCTACGTTCGATTTTACATTATGTAAAAAAAAAAAACCATAGATCTACGTTCAGAGCACTACGCGTGCAAACGTAGATCTACATTTGGACAGTTTAAGCCTTTAAGGGTTTAATAGCAGCTAGCCAACTAATGCCAATCAAAATTATACATAGACCATTTGAGAAAAACTTACCAGATTTTACTTAATTCATTTACAGGCAGTTTTGACTTTTCAAAAAATTCTTTGGCAGCCGTTCCAGACAACAGTGCAGTGAGATCACTCTGCATGGAACAGAACTGTTCGGTATAATACTGACGTTGTTCATCATTAATTGTCCACACATCATAGTCTTCTTCCCCCGAATTCCACTTTTAACATTAACAAGATTACACTATCAATATCAACTTGCTACTGAGGTGGCCAATTCTCTCATACTACATAAATCGTAATCACAACATACAGTGGACCCCCGCATAGCGATATTAATCCGTGCAAGAGAGCTCATTGTTATGCGAAATTATCGTTATGCGAATGAATTTTCCCCATAAGAAATAATGGAAATCAAATTAATCCGTGCAAGACACCCCAAAGTATGAAAAAAAAAAAATTTTACCACATGAAATATTAATTTTAATACACACAAACTGAAAAAGGCATGCACAATTACATGACACTTACTTTTATTGAAGATCTGGTGATGATTGATGGGATGGGAGGAGGAGAGAGTGTTAGTGTTTAGAAGGGGAATCCCCTTCCATTAAGACTTGAGGTGTCAAGTCCTTTTCTGGGGTTACTTCCCTTCTTCTTTTAATGCCACTAGGACCAGCTTCAGAGTCACTGGAGTTCTGTCGCACAACATATCTGTCCATAGTGGCCTGTACCTCTCGTTCCTTTATGACTTCCCTAAAGTGTTTCACAACATTGTCAGTGTAATAGTCACCAGCACGGCTTGCAATAGCTGTGTGAGGGTGATTTTCATCCATGAAGGTTTGCACTTCAAGCCACTTTGCACAGATTTCCTTAATCTTTGTAGTAGGCAATTTCTTCAATTTCTCTCTCCCCTCCTTCGAACCAGTTTCCTCAGGTCTGGCCTCTTGCTGTTGAAGTTGATCTATCAGCTCATCAGTGGTTAGTTCTTCATTGTCCTCCTCCACCAACTCTTCCACATCATCCCCACTAACCTCCAACCCCAAGGACTTTCCCAATGCCATAATGGATTCCTCAACTGGCATAGGATTCTCAGGGTTAGCCTCAAACCCTTCAAAATCCCTTTGGTCTACACATTCTGGCCACAGTTTCTTCCAAGCAGAGTTCAAGGTCCTCTTAGTCACTCCCTCCCAAGCCTTACCTATAAGGTTTACACAATTGAGGATATTAAAGTGATCTCTCCAAAACTCTCTTAGAGTCAGTTGAGTTTCTGAGGTCACTACAAAGCACCTTTCAAACAGAGCTTTTGTGTACAGTTTTTTGAAGTTTGCAATAACCTGCTGGTCCATGGGCTGCAGGAGAGGAGTGGTATTAGGAGGCAAAAACTTCACCTTAATGAATTTCATGTCCCCATAAAGTCGCTCTGCCACGTCTGTAGGATGACCAGGGGCATTGTCTAACACCAGGAGGCACTTAAGTTCTAATTTCTTTTCAGTTAGGTAATCTTTCACATTGGGGGCAAATGCATGGTGTAACCAGTCATAGAAAAAGTCCCTAGTGACCCATGCCTTACTGTTTGCCCTCCACAGCACACACAAATTTTCCTTGAGGACATTCTTTTGCCTGAACGGTCTGGGAGTTTCAGAGTGATACACTAATAAAGGCTTCACTTTGCAATCACCAGTAGCATTGGAACACATCAACAGAGTAAGCCTGTCTTTCATAGGCTTATGTCCTGGGAGTGCCTTTTCCTCCTGAGTAATGTAGGTCCTGCTTGGCATTTTCTTCCAAAACAGGCCTGTTTCATCACAATTAAACACTTGTTCAGGTTTCAGTCCTTCACTGTCTATGTACTCCTTGAATTCCTGCACATATTTTTCAGCTGCTTTGTGGTCCGAACTGGCAGCCTCACCATGCCTTATCACACTATGTATGCCACTACGCCTCTTAAATCTCTCAAACCAACCTTTGCTGGCCTTAAATTCACTCACATCATCACTAGTTGCAGGCATTTTTTTAATTAAATCCTCATGCAACTTCCTAGCCTTTTCACTTATGATCACTTGAGAGATGCTATCTCCTGCTATCTGTTTTTCATTTATCCACACCAATAAGAGTCTCTCAACATCTTCCATCACTTGCGATCTCTGTTTCGAAAACACAGTTAAACCTTTGGCAAGAACAGCTTCCTTGATTGCCTTTTTGTTGCCCACAATAGTAGCGATGGTTGATTGGGGTTTACTATACAACCTGGCCAGCTCGGAGACACGCACTCCACTTTCATACTTATCAATGATCTCTTTCTTCATCTCTATAGTAATTCTCACCCTTATTCCTGTAGGGTTGGCACTAGAAGCTTTCTTGGGGCCCATGGTCACTTATTTTGCAGATAAAATCACCAGAAACACTGTAATAATACGAAATGTTCCGATTGTATGCTTGGATGTTACCGCGGAGGCTGGCTGGTAAACAATGCCACCGGCGGAACATGTGAGGCTGGCTAAGGGTGCACATTAGACGCGTCTCGGACGAACAGCGTTGAGCGGGTTTTTTAGCGGTATGCGAGGCAAAATCTTGGCGATAAAATGTAGCGGTATGCGGATTTAACGTTATGTGATGCCAACGGTATGCGGGGGTCCACTGTACAGAAGCCCCAAGTTTTCTCATGGACACTGTTGGTGGGCGTTGGGGAATCTGATGCAGGAGACGATACCGACGTAGAATGAGATATCATTCGTCCCGAAGGATCACTCATTCTTTCATCGGCTCCTTCACCATCTTCACTCTCCATCATGCGATATCCACCATCTACCATCTATGTGGAAAAAATTACAGGGTCTTAAGTACATATTATAGTGTATACAATGTTCAAATTATTTTTACAACATACCTCAATTTTTTAACACACCAACTCCCCCACTGAGGCAAAAAAAAAAATATTATTCACTGTTACTGACTTGCCAGGAGTATGCTAACATAGTTCAGATGATCCTCCAAACTGCAACATCCTTACCACTTCTTTAGAATGCAGGCACTACTTCCCACCTCCATGACTCAGGTCTGGCTAACTGGTTTCCCTGAATCCCTTCATAAATGTCATCTCTTGAGCTATCATGCTAATATTGTTATCCCTACTGATGGTATAAATACCTAACACTAAGTAACAAAAAGAAACATACACTTCTCAATATAAAAAAAATATGTATGTATTCTAATTCTCACATACTAATAATCGTAATTTAGTTTTAAGGCTGCCCAAAATGTCTTGCATAATATGGGGTAATGAAACCTGTGACCACTTAAGGAATAACGGGGGTCACAACTCCAGGAGGACCAATGCTGGTGCCTGACCTGTGATGTGTTGCAGTCAGAATCGCTTAGCTGGATCAGGTCCGGACTAGAGGTGCAGTTCTCCTTTGTAGTGTAGGCCACATTGTTTTCTGAAAAGGGAATGAAGATGCTTAAACACTGCTAGTTAAAGTATGGCATTCCAACAAGTGGTAAAAAGACACAGCAAAAGATTATTATTATTATTATTATTATTATTATTATTATTATTATTATTATTATTATTATTATTATTATTATTATTATTATTATTATTAACACATCGGCCAGTTCCCACCAAGGCAAAGTGGCCCGAAAAAGAAAAACTTTCACCATCATTCACTCCATCACTGTCTTGCCAGAGGGGTGTTATACACTACAGTTTATAAAACTGCAACATTAACACCCCTCCTTCAGAGTGCAGACACTACTTCCCATCTCCAGGACTCAAGTCTGGCCTGCCGGTTTCCCTGAATCCCTTCATAAATGTTACTTTGCTCACACTCCAACAGCACGTCAAATATTAAAAACTGTCTCCATTCACTCCTATCAAATGCACTCACGCACACTTGCTGGAAGTCCAAGCCCTTCACACACACAACCTCCTTTACCCCCTCCCTCCAACCCTTCCTTGGCTGACCCCTATCCCGCCTTCCCTCCACTACAGATTTATACACTCTCAAATTCATTCTATTTTGTTCCATTCTCCTTACATGTCCAAACCACCTCAACAACCCCTCCTCAGCCCTAAAGCATCATACTATAGGTAACAGTACTAACAAAGGTCTCCTTTTTGCTCTGTATGTCTGGTTCAATACTGGTAGGAAAGAGTAACGTTATGATGTTAAAAAAAGATTAGGTGATGAAAGATTGGATATCAGATTGGAGGGAGAGAGTATGGAGGAGGTGAATGTATTCAGATATTTGGGAGTGGACGTGTCAGCAGATGGGTCTATGAAAGATGAGGTGAATCATAGAATTGATGAGGGGAAAAGGGTGAGCGGTGCACTTAGGAGTCTGTGGAGACAAAGAACTTTGTCCTTGGAGGCAAAGAGGGGAATGTATGAGAGTATAGTTTTACCAACGCTCTTATATGGGTGTGAAGCATGGGTGATGAATGTTGCAGCGAGGAGAAGGCTGGAGGCAGTGGAGATGTCATGTCTGAGGGCAATGTGTGGTGTGAATATAATGCAGAGAATTCGTAGTTTGGAAGTTAGGAGGAGGTGCGGGATTGCCAAAACTGTTGTCCAGAGGGCTGAGGAAGGGTTGTTGAGGTGGTTCGGACATGTAGAGAGAATGGAGCGAAACAGAATGACTTCAAGAGTGTATCAGTCTGTAGTGGAAGGAAGGCGGGGTAGGGGTCGGCCTAGGAAAGGTTGGAGGGAGGGGGTAAAGGAGGTTTTGTGTGCGAGGGGCTTGGACTTCCAGCGGGCATGCGTGAGCGTGTTTGATAGGAGTGAATGGAGACAAATGGTTTTTAATACTTGACGTGCTGTTGGAGTGTGAGCAAAGTAACATTTATGAAGGGATTCAGGGAAACCGGCAGGCCGGACTTGAGTCCTGGAGATGGGAAGTACAGTGCCTGCACTCTGAAGGAGGGGTGTTAATGTTGCAGTTTAAAAACTGTAGTGTAAAGCACCCTTCTGGCAAGACAGTGATGGAGTGAATGATGGTGAAAGTTTTTCTTTTTCGGGCCACCCTGCCTTGGTGGGAATCGGCCAGTGTGTTAATAAAATATAATCTTAAATTTTTATTCTTACAAAAAAAAAAAAGTAGAAGATTTACTGTTATGCAGACTACTGCATTAGTGTAGAAATGGTATAAATAATATCAGCACACTTGTGAAAGATCAGACTCACCAGTTGACGTGTATTGGATGCATGGCATGATTTGTTTACTTTTGAAGTTTGGCAAAAATCGAACATTTCTGCTACTTTGAGCTCAATTTCAAGGTACTTATCATTGTGAAACCAATCAAAATCATCTCAATTTCTGTAATATGTCTTCCATTCTATAAAATGAGACCAGGAAAACTAGAATACAACCATAAATACCATACGAAAATACACTGCAAACATCGCTGTTTTAAACCAAAAACACAAGTCAGATTTTTTTTTCTCATTATGCACTGTGTGCTGCAGGATTTTTTTTATACTGTGCACAATGACCACAGAGGCCCATTCTTTCACATGTAGGCTACCAGCTTTCTCTCACTAGATTTGAAGGCGCTAGAATTTACGTGTACTATTACAGCACCAACCCTGAAAGGGTTAAAGGCAAGCTCTCTGGAATGGATTAATGCCATTAACCAAGGGTCCACTGTACATGTACATATACTTGTAGTAAATATTTTTTTTTTCTCTCTCTCAGTTGTTTGTTGAGCTATCTTACTGAAATTTGGGCAATGTGTGATGGAAAGATGCTTCTTAACGTACAACAAAAATGAAAGAAATCAGACCATAAATAACAGAGTTCACTTCTCAGCCACTAGCCGCCCCTTAGCGGTATATTTTTGTATGGTTTTTATTTACCTGGAGTTTACCTGGAGAGAGTTCCGGGGGTTATGATTGCATTCTCGTTTTTTTGGGTCTCATTTGATAGAATGGAAGATATATTACAGAAATAGATATGATTTTGATTGCTTTCACGTCGAAAAGTACCTTGAAATTGAGCTCAAAGTAGCAGAAATGTTCGATTCTTTAGCGATGTTCAAGAGTAAACAAATGATGTCACTGTCTAATACATGTGTGCCTGATAAACCACATTCCAATACATAGTCAAGAGTGGGTTGACACTGTTTATACAATTACAATAATGCAGTAGTCTGCATAACAGTAAATCTTCTATTTTTTGTGTGAATAAAAATTCAAAATGGTAAGCAAGAGTAATGTAACAGGAGCCTGAAGCCATGACTAATGAACAGAGAAAATGCTATTTTAGTGCCAGGAATGTGTGCATTGTTTATTCTGGACCCTATTTTGAAATTGGCATCTGCTGAAATTTGTGTGAAATTGTCCAAATTGACAATTTCTGACCACTTTATTGGGCAATGTATGATGGAAAGATGCTTCCTAGCATACACCAAAAATTATTAAAAAAAAAAAAGACGATAAATAAAGGAGTTCACTTCTCAGCCATTAGCCGCCTCTTTGCGGTACATTTTCATATGGGTTTTATGGTTTTATTCTCGTTTTTTTTTTGGTCTCACTTGATAGAATGGAAGATATATTACAGAAACAGTAAAGGAGCGGAAATGTTCGATTTTTGCCAATGTTCTATGAACTTTCTTGTGTAAGTCAAGTTACTTAATTTTATTAAGTGTATTCTAACCTAACCACTCTGTAATCCGGCAAACTTAGTAATCCGGCACACTATAGGTCCCAATGATGCCGGATTTGTGATGGTGGACCTGTATTCATTTTCAGCCCCTGAAAAACCATAAAAGCAAAATATATTTTTTCTCTGACGCAAAATGTTTGTCTTTCTTTTAAATTTGCAGACTAGTGTAAGTGGAAAAGAGGAAATATAATAGCATGCAAGTTCATAAAATATTTAAAAATAAAGAAGTTTTTAGTATCTTAACTGGTATAGTAAGATGCCACACACACAAAGAAAAAAATTAAACAGAAGGGATACTGAGAATTTTTATTAATGGTGTGGTAGATGAATGGAATAAATTTCAAGTAGCAGCAAGTAATACAACTAATGAAATTTAAAACAACTTTGCGTGAAATGTTGCAGTAAAAGGATACTCTGTAACCAGTATTTCCACCTCTTCACCTGACCTGCCGTTTGGCTTTCTCACCTTTTCTATCTTGCTCACAACTTGATAATGGTCTATAGCACACCAAAACAGGTCTAAATTATCCTCCCCAAATTGTGGATCAGTTGCAGAAAACTATTACAGATCAGCCATCACTAATCTGGCATCACTGGGACCTGTAGTGTGCCGGATTAGTGAGTTTGCTGGATTATAGAGTGGTTAGGTTAAAATACACTTAATTAACCTATCAACAAAGACTCTTTCTGCTACATCTTCCTCATTTTCATCATTGCTCTCTCCTCCAATGGCTTGCTGCTGAGGATTTACAACCATCTTCACAATTTCTGAGTCAGTATAATGATGAAATATGAAATTATGCTAGCTGAAATTAGTGCCGGATTCCTGATGGAACTGGATAACTGACTGCCGACCTGTATTACATTCAGGGCAAGTACTAAAACCGTAAAAGTCTAACAATGATTGGGGAATGGGAAACAAAGAGGAAGGGGAGGACAAATCCAATTCCTAAGATCAAGAGCTACTCACTAGAATCAAAAAGCCCCCCTTGATGAGACTTGTGGAATAACTATGCTAATAATATAGACCTAGGGGAGATAGCCATAAGTTATACAGTAGGGTCCCACTTATACGGCAGATTAGGTTCCAGGCTACCGCTGGAAAGCAGAACGCCATTTTTTTCACTTATAAATGCATATAAATGCCAGATAAGTTTACACTAACATATATTAAGTTAGTAATAGAACTAGGTATGAAAAACAATAAAAAGCAAAATACACACAGAGTACAGTGGAACCTTTACTTACAAGCGCATCCACGTGCGAGTTTTTCCAAATACAAGCAGTCGATGGGTCGATTTTTTGTTTCCATACGCGAGCAAAATTTCCATAAACGAGCAGACCTCAAGGCAGGTTCCTTGACACTGGTGAGGGGCTCTTGCTCTTGATACAGGGAATTGTATCTCGTTTGTTGGACTATCTTATTGAAACTTGGGCAATGTATGATGGAAAGACGCTTCTTAACGTACAACAAAAATGAAAGAAATCTAAGAATAAATAATGGAGTTCACTTCTCAGCAATTAGCCACCCCTTAGTGGTATTTTCGTATGGTTTTTATGGTTGTATTCTCGTTTTTTTTTTTGTCTCATCTGATAGAATGGAAGATATACAGTGGACCCCCGAGTTTCATGATTAATCCGTTCCAAAGAGCCTGCCGAAGGTCGAAATTCACGAAACTCGAAACCATTTTCCCATAAGAAATAATGGAAATAAAATTAATTTGTTCCAGACACCCAAAAATATTAATATAAAATATTTTTTTTCAAATTAAATAAAGATTTACATAACGAAAACAATCAGAAATCAAGTACATGCATTTAAAAAAATAATAATATTACAATTACCTTTAACGAAGAATTCTGCATGGATGGAAGACGGGAGGAGGGGTTAGGAGGAAGGCGTACACTATTTTTTGGAAGGAGAATCTCCTTCCATTAGGACTTCAGGTATGAAGTCCATATCTGGGGTTACTTCTTCTTTTAATGCCACTGGGACGAGCTTGAGAGTCACTGGACCTCTGTCGCACAAAATATCTGTCCAGAGAGGTCTGTTTCTGGCATTTCTTTAAGATATCCCTGAAGTGGGACACAACACTGTCATTGTACATGTTGCCAATACGGCCTGCAACAGCTTTGTTAGGATGAAGTTCATCCATAAATGTTTGCACTTCAGTCCACTTTCCACAAATGTCCTTAATCTTTGAAGGAGGCACCTTTCTCCATCTCTCTTCCTCCTTCTCTGCAGCAGTTTCCTGAGCTGTGATCTGTTACTGTTGCAGATGAAGCTCTTGCAGCTCTTCCCTGTGGTCCTCCACCAACTCTTCCACATCCTCACCACTCAACTCCAACCCCAGGGACATCCCAAATGTCACAACAGTTTCCACAACTGGCATAGGTTCTTTAGGGTCAGCCACAAACCCTTCAAAATCCCTCTCTTGTACACAATCTGGCCACAAATTTCTCCAAGCAGAGTTCGAAGTCCTGGAAGTCACTCCCTCCCAAGACTTACCTATAAGGTTTATGCAATGGAGGATATTAAAGTGATCTTCCCAGAACTCTCTTAGGGTCAATTCAGTGTCTGAGGTCACTTCAAAGCACTTCTGAAACACTGCTTTGGTGTAGTTTTTTTGAAGTTTGAAATGACCTGCTGGTCCATGGGCTGGAGGAGAGGAGTGGTATTAGGAGGCAAGAACTTCACCGTGATGAAACTAAACTCCTCCACTATTTGCTCTTCCAAGTCTGGAGGATGAGCAGGAGCATTGTCCATTACCAGGAGGCACTTGAGTGGCAATTTATTTTCCAGGAGGTATTTCTTCACACTGGGGCCAAACACTTCATTAAACCAGTCTAGGAAAATTCCCCTTGTGACCCATGCCTTACTGTTAGCCTTCCACATCACACAAATTACTCTTGGCGACACTATTTCTTGAACACTCTGGGATTTTCAGAGTGATACACCAGTAAAGGCTTCACTTTAAAATCCCCACTAGCATTACTACAAAACATGAGAGTAAGCCTGTCTTTCATAAGCTTGTGTCCTGGGAGTGCCGCTTCCTCCTGCGTGATGTAGGTCCTCTTTGGCATTTTCTTCCAGGAGAGGCCTGTTTTGTCACAATTAAACACTTGCTGGGGTTTGAATTCTCTAGTGTATACACACTCCTTAAACTCTTGTACAAACTTCTCAGCTGCTTTTTTGTCAGAACTGTCAGCCTCACCATGCCTTATCACACTGTGAATGCCACTACGCTTCTTAAATCTCTCAAACCAACCTTTGCAGGGCTTTAAATCACAAGCATCACCACTTGTTGCAGGCATGTTCTTTACGAGTTCGTCATGCAACTGCCTTGCCTTTTCACATGTTATCGACTGCCTAACACTATCTCCTGCTAACTGTTTTTCGGTAATCCACACCAACAATAACCTCTCCACTTCTTCGAGGATCTGTGATCTCCTTTTTGTCAGCATATCCACCCCTTTTGCAACAACAGCACACTTTACTTCCTTTCCTTTCGCCACGATCTAAGCGATGGTTGAATGGGGCTTGCCATACATCCAGGCAAGCTCTGTAACACGCACTCCACTCTCATATTTTTCAATGATTTCCTTCTTGAATTCGATCGTGCTCCTCACTTTCTTTACCAATGGGCTTGCACTAGCTTTCCTTGGGCTCATGGTGACTTATTTAGCAGTTGTAATCACAAAAAACAATGGATTATTACGTATGAACCCGTGGGGTGATGGTCCCGTGTTGGTAAACAATGGCACACCGAGTGTGAATGGCATGGCAGACTGGCTTTGTGTGCGCGGTGACGGGCGGATGGGTACCGGACGGTCGCTGAAACATGAGTTTTTTATTTATGGATTTAGAAAAGGCATATGATAGAGTGGATAGAGGAGCAATGTGGCAGATGTTGCAAGTATATGGAATAGGTGGTAAGTTATTAAATGCTGTAAAGAGTTTTTATGAGGATAGTGAGGCTCAGGTTAGGGTGTGTAGAAGAGAGGGAGACTACTTCCTGGTAAAAGTAGGTCTTAGACAGGGATGTGTAATGTCACCATGGTTGTTTAATATATTTATAGATGGGGTTGTAAAGGAAGTAAATGCTAGGGTGTTCGGGAGAGGGGTGGGATTAAATTTTGGGGAATCAAATTCAAAATGGGAATTGACACAGTTACTTTTTGCTGATGATACTGTGCTTATGGGAGATTCTAAAGAAAAATTGCAAAGGTTAGTGGATGAGTTTGGGAATGTGTGTAAAGGTAGAAAGTTGAAAGTGAACATAGAAAAGAGTAAGGTGATGAGGGTATCAAATGATTTAGATAAAGAAAAATTGGATATCAAATTGGGGAGGAGGAGTATGGAAGAAGTGAATGTTTTCAGATACTTGGGAGTTGACGTGTCGGCGGATGGATTTATGAAGGATGAGGTTAATCATAGAATTGATGAGGGAAAAAAGGTGAGTGGTGCGTTGAGGTATATGTGGAGTCAAAAAACGTTATCTATGGAGGCAAAGAAGGGAATGTATGAAAGTATAGTAGTACCAACACTCTTATATGGGTGTGAAGCTTGGGTGGTAAATGCAGCAGCGAGGAGACGGTTGGAGGCAGTGGAGATGTCCTGTTTAAGGGCAATGTGTGGTGTAAATATTATGCAGAAAATTCGGAGTGTGGAAATTAGGAAAAGGTGTGGAGTTAATAAAAGTATTAGTCAGAGGGCAGAAGAGGGGTTGTTGAGGTGGTTTGGTCATTTAGAGAGAATGGATCAAAGTAGAATGACATGGAAAGCATATAAATCTATAGGGGAAGGAAGGCGGGGTAGGGGTCGTCCTCGAAAGGGTTGGAGAGAGGGGGTAAAGGAGGTTTTGTGGGCAAGGGGCTTGGACTTCCAGCAAGCGTGCGTGAGCGTGTTAGATAGGAGTGAATGGAGACGAATGGTACTTGGGACCTGACGATCTGTTGGAGTGTGAGCAGGGTAATATTTAGTGAAGGGATTCAGGGAAACCGGTTATTTTCATATAGTCGGACTTGAGTCCTGGAAATGGGAAGTACAATGCCTGCACTTTAAAGGAGGGGTTTGGGATATTGGCAGTTTGGAGGGATATGTTGTGTATCTTTATATGTGTATGCTTCTAAACTGTTGTATTCTGAGCACCTCTGCAAAAACAGTGATAATGTGCGAGTGTGGTGAAAGTGTTGAATGATGATGAAAGTATTTTCTTTTTGGGGATTTTCTTTCTTTTTTGGGTCACCCTGCCTCGGTGGGAGACGGCCGACTTGTTGAAAAAAAAAAAAAAAAAAAAATCTAGCGGCTTCAAATCAAGCGGGAGAAAGCTGGTAGGCCCACATGTGAGAGAATCGGTCAGTGTGCACCACATAAAAAAAATCCTGCAGCACACAGTGCGTAATGAGAAAAAAAAAACTAATCGTTTTTTTGGATTAAAATGCTGACTTTGAGGTGTATTTTCATATAGTATTTATCGTTGTATTCTCGTTTTCATGGTCTTAGGTGATGAAATGGAAAACATATTACAGAAATAGAGATGATTTTCATTACTTTGACGATGAAAACGCCCTTGAAACTGAGCTCAAAGTAGCGGAAATGTTCGATTTTTCACCAATGTTCAGGTGTAAGCAAATCACACCACACGTCCAATACACGTCAACTGGGGAGTCTAATATTCTTTCACTAGTGCACTGATATTATTTATACCATTTTTACAATAATGCAGTAGTCTGCATAACAGTAAATTTTGTATTTTTTTGTATGAATAAAAAATCAAAATAGAAAGCAATAATAATATAAGAGGGGCCTAGAGATGTGACTAATGAACAGAGGATATGTTATTTTAGTGCCAAGAATGTCTACCTTGTTTATTCTGGACCCTATTTTGAAATTGGCATCTTTTTTAGTTTGCGTGAAATTGGCCAAATTGCCAATTTCTGACCACAATATTGGGTAGTCCAAATTGGTAAATGGGAGGTTTCTTGTACTCAGCTGATAGATAAAATGGAGTTCTAAAGAAATAGCTATGAGTTTGGTCAACTGGAACAACGGAATTGGCTGAAAATAGGGCTCAAAGTCGGCGAAATCGCCGATACGCATATGTCGCCGAGACCGCTAACTTCGCGGGAGCGTAATTCCATGAGTTTTCGACCAAATTTCGAACTTTTGGTGTCATTACCATCGGGAAAAGATTCTCTATCATTTCATAAGAAAAAATAATTTTTTTTGTTTTTTTTTTTTTCAGAAAGGGGCCTGAAACAGTCAAAAATTTAGCGACATAGAATGACAGTTTCAGAAAGGGGCCTGAAACAGTCAAAGGGTTAATATATTTATAGATGGGGTAGTAAAAGAAGTAAATGCTAGGGTGTTCGGGAGAGGGGTGGGATTAAATTATGGGGAATCAAATACAGAATGGGAAGCGAGCTACTTTTTGCTGATGCTGTGCTTACTGGAGATTCTAAAGAAAAATTGCAAAGGTTAGTGGATGAATTTGGGAGTGTGTGTAAAGGTAGAAAGTTGAAAGTGAACATAGAAAAGAGTAAGGTGATGAGGGTATCAAATGATTTAGATAAAGAAAAATTGGATATCAAATTGGGGAGGGAGAGTATGGAAGAAGTGAATGTTTTCAGACATTTGGAAGTTGACGTGTCAGCGGATGGATTTATGAAGGATGAGGTTAATCACAGAATTGATGAAGGAAAAAAGGTGAGTGGTGCATTGAGGTATATGTGGAGACAAAAAATGTTATCTATGGAGGCAAAGAAGGGAATGTATGAAAGTATAGTAGTACCAACACTCTTATATGGGTGTGAAGCTTGGGTTGTGAATGCTGCAGCGAGGAGGCGGTTGGAGGCAGTGGAGATGTCCTGTCTAAGGGCAATGTGTGGTGTAAATATTATGCAGAAAATTCGGAGTGTGGAAATTAGGAGAAGGTGTGGAGTTAATAAAAGTATTAGTCAGAGGGCTGAAGAGGGGTTGTTGAGGTGGTTTGGTCATTTAGAGAGAATGGATCAAAGTAGACTGACTTGGAGAGCATATAAATCTGTAAGGGAAGGAAGGCGGGGTAGGGGTCGTCCTAGAAAAGGTTGGAGGGAAGGGGTAACGGAGGTTTTGTGGGCGTGTTAGATAGGAGTGAATGGAGACGAATGGTTTTTGGGACCTGACGATCTGTTGGAGTGTGAGCAGGGTAATATTTAGTGAAGGGATTCAGGGAAACCAGTTATTTTTATATAACCGGACTTGTCTCCTGGAAATGTGAAGTACAATGCCTGCACTCTATATGAGGAGTTTAGGATATTGGCGGTTTGGAGGGATATTGAAAAAAAAAAATATAAAACATAAAATAACTTTAATATGCTCGAAATTTTGTAAAGTTTCCAGACAAATTGGAGAGAAACTGTGCTCACAGAAAATGTAAACAAACCGGGTGGGGCGCGGTGGCCATATTAGAAAGTTAGGTGGGGAGAGCCGTATAGAGAGTTTTGGTCATAATTTGAAATGTCCGTATTAGTGGAACGCCATGAAGTGGGGCCATACTGTACATGTCTAATGCAAGAATTAAAAATTGCACATACATTATGTACTGCAATTTTTCATGCACAGCAAAAAACAGAATTCAGAATGATAAGGGACTGCAAGCAAATACACTGATGATAACACTTACCATAATGTGTGTTGTTATTAGTGTGTAACCTAGGCAGTGGCAGATCCACACCCAAAAAGAGAGATTCAGTCCTGACTGGTAGACCTCGCTGAGCAGCCGCCACGAGCTTCAAGGCCACAAACAGCTCCCTTCGTCCGTACCAGCCCTGGCTAGCTCCTCCACACACATGCCCAATCTGAAGTAAACAATTCCATGGTTAAAAAGTAGTGTGGATATTTTATCATGACTTGAACATTATGCCATAATTACCAACAAATTTATACTGTACAGGTATACTGTATGGTAAGTAGTACATGTGTACACTGCACATGAAGAAAATTACGAAAAGAATTTGCAAGATTACAAAGATCTATTAGTCATGAGGCATTTCAAGGCTTTTGGAAATGTAAAGGTTATTTTCAAGTACATGTATACACATTAATTATTTGTAAGGCAAAAATTATAGTACAAAACTAACAACATTCATATGAACAACTATGGAACAAAAATAAACATGTACTGTCACACATTGTTCAAATATATAACTGGCATCAATCAGAAAAATTACTGAATTCTTAATGTCAAAGGACAGCACTAATATTTCCCCCCAATAATTACCAGGTACCCTAATCAATATATTCAGAGAAAGGAACTAAGTGTGAGAAGTGAAGCATTGAAGAAGAGCTCTGTACATGACCAAGTGTAAATACTGTACAGCAAAATTTTTGTGGGTGTGCTGGGGAAAGGGTGTCCTGGCTCACAAGATTAATGTTTGAGAATGAGCCCAAGAGCTAAAGTGTCATTCCAACATAACTAAATAAGAATGCATACCAACACAGCACGAGTTTAAAGAATGTCTAAGTTTCAAAGTCAAAGGCAGACTGCAATAGTAGCATGGACCAAAAGAAGGACCTCTGTGGATGAGGATATCTCAAAGTTACCTGAAAACAGTTTTGGGATCATCATCCCTGCAGCCCAGACCAGGTCTCCTGATTGACAGCTTGATCAATCAGGCTGTTGATGCATGCAGCACACAGATTAGCTTTTTTTTCAAGAGCTTGTAAACTTTCCTCTCAAAGGCAGAGGACTACGACATACCTATGACCAGTTTCAAGGATTTTTCTACACTTACAGCCTAACCAGAGGCCTGGCAGCCATGTTAGCTGCTTGCTCAACTAGGATGTTTCTATTAGTAGCCTGTTATCCCACACAGCCAGGTCTGGTGCATGGCAGAGGTAGTGATCCAGTTTCTAAATGAAGACTACAACATTTGTTCCAGCAATATTTGATATCTGCTGGTAACAGGTTTAATAGTCATAAACCACAGATTTTGACATTTTTCTTATTATGCCCATGGCTTCCCTTTTTTTTTTCACCAGAACATTACTCCTATTAGTTTAATTGGCCACATAAGCATTTTGAAAACACTGCTGGAGTGCCAACAGATGCAAGTCATCAATGTGGTGTGGCAGAGGATGCATCATGATCAACAATGAGTTCTGGTTCTGTGACCATAGAGTTTCTTCCACTAGTTTATTGATGACTGGCTGAGCCCTGGAAGGAAAATACAACAATGCCATTAATGTTCTAAAGGTGGTCCCTGGAAAGTACAGTATCAAAATATATTAAGTCAAATTTCATCTCTCCAGCCCACCACAGAACCCAACAAGGGTAGGCTCTAAACTCCAGAGAGTGATGGAGTTAAGTATTAAAAAGATCTTGCAGCAGCCACACAAGTGAAAGGATGCGTGACGTCTAAAGCCTCGGCAATAAAGACCAGCCGATGGATTCAAGGGGGAGGAGGGTCAACACAATCTCCTATTTCACCTGTATTCTCTCACCATAAAGGTGTGTTGCCCACCAAAGAGCTGCAGCTCCAGGGGCAGGCCCCACTCTCGTTTTAGGGCAGACGGGGAGCTACAGGTTTCCAATCACAGTAATCACATAGAAGCAGTTTTTGTCTGTCTTCTTAGCAATGGCCATCTTCAGTATGAGAAAACCTAGCCAACAGAGATCACTGAATTAATGAACACAAAGCTCTCTAACAGAGACCACTGAAATAAATGATGTTGAAGCTCCTCTGTCCCCTCTCTCAACACAATGAAATGGTTGATGTCCATGGGAGGCTAGTATTACAAATAACTCATTCTTGCACTACCAGTTATACTCATGTGGGTTTGAATGTTTCCTGATCGAGTTCAGCCACAAGAAATACAGACAATACAGTACTTAGTTAATGCGTAAGCTTCAAAAATTACCTTTTTCTATTTTAACATATTTAATGCTAACAGAAAAATGAAAAAGTATATGATAAAGAATTTAAATGGCTCATAACAGTAAGTGTTCATTTTCTCTGACCTTGAAGTACTGATACACTCTCACAAACTTCACATTAATGGACATGCCTTCTGAGCCAAAACACAAGTTTTACTGTCTCACTGCTTCATATTATAGCACATTCACTTGGAATATACATAATTAACCAAAACTCGATAAGTATAATTGCATTCAGTTTACTTTAAAGCTTCATTTCAATTAGGCACCAACACTTGTATGTTTGTTTAAAAAATTCAAATTTAAACTGGGTAGTGTATCCCCCCCCATGAGGGCTATTTTTGGAACTGCTCTGACACCTTTTCTATACTGATGGGTTTCCAGAGTTTTCCTGCTCCTGCAGCCCAGCCCTGGGCCAGACATGTCTAGGTGTCTCTTCATTCCTATACTATAAAGTTGAAAACCTTATATAAAACTACACTCAATGACACTTTTTCTAACACAAGTAAAGTCCTACACAGTCTTGCATTAAAAAGCTATTCAAGAGATTATTTGCAACTGTGTCCCACCATCTGGTTTAGGTGATATCTCGAGTCCCAGAGATGGGAAGTATAGTGACTGCACTCTGAAGGAGGGGTGTTAATGCTGCATTTTGATAACTGTAGTGTGAGCACGCCTCTGGAAAGACAGTGACAGAGTGAATGATGACATTGAAAGTTTCTTTTTCTGGCCACCCTGCCTTTGTAGGAAATTGCAAATGTTGCAATAAAAAAAAAAAAACTCTTCACAGTGGCATGCCTAAGTCTTAGATAAACATGCTCACCTGAGCATTCACTCCGTGGATAAAACTTCATTTAAAAGATGCACAAATTCCCAGAGGTGTTACGTAAATTACCTAAGTGATTTTATATTACGCAAAATTTAGCAAGGTTCAGTTACTAGGTTAATATGAATGCAAAATTATAACTGATAAAAAATATTCCATAACCTTAATTGCTTTCTTTAAGGGGAGGGAAGGTGGGAAGGGAAATCTTTAGATAAAAAAATTAGTTCAAGACAGTGTTAGAAGCAACATCAACGGATAGCTGCCTCGGGAATGCAACCTTAACTTCATATCCTCTTTTAGTTTACTTTATTCCTTTTCTATGACTACTACTTCTGACTTCTCTTAACCCTTAAACGTTCACGTGCGTAACGCTCCGACCTTGATTTTTTCCATTTGAAAGCATGTAAAAAAAAACGTAGCTCTACGTTCAGAGCCCCCCCCCCCCCGCACACGGATGCAGATCTACTTTTGGACGGTTTAAGGGTTAATATATTGTTCATATAATAAGGTGACCTCTTGCCTCTTGATTCGCCTGTAAATGCCTCTTATTTCTTCCCAAGAGATGTTTGAGCCTACTGTTTACCAATTTAAGGTTATTCAGATTTGATCTAAATTCTCTATTAGGAATATATGCAGCCTGGCCAGCTTGCACAATGCTTCATAAGTTGTCATATTAGTAACCATCACCTATCCCATCTCCCTCACAATATTCCCTCATCAAGTTACCCTGGTGTACATTTCATGAAATCCCTTGTCTCTACAATCTGCAACATGAGTATTGGGGACCTTAACTTGGCTATCGTCATTAACCCTTCTCACTGTGTCATGTAAAGCTATGTCATTGAGGCCAGGGCCCCTGATGTAGTTCTAAGTCATGTGATCAGCTCAGTCAGATAAGCAGTGAGCAGTAAATTTTGGCCTGGATATGAGATAATGGGTCTGTGCAGCAAGTGTGCACATTAAAGAAAATCCTGTCCCACGCGGTGCATAATGGAAAAAAAAAACTGACCGTGTGCATGGTTTAACTTTTTTTTTTTTTTTTTGGGGGGGGGGGCGTTAATATTTTTATTGGCTGTTTCTTGGTATCCTTTGATATAATGGAAGACATAGTACTGAAAGAGAGATGATTTTGACTGGTTTTGTGGAAAATACTGTATATATTTTCCAGAAATACAGTAGTTATATGTAAATAGATGGCCATAGTGTATTTAATAATACACCTGCACCTGCGCAGAAGGACAGTCGCCATTGTTTGTTTGAATTGAGAGTAACAGACATTAGTAATGAGAAGAATTTTTCGTGCTCTAGAGGTTAAATTTGGGCTGACACCTCTCAAATAGGAGGCGAAATTGTTGGATGTGCATTCCTGCATAATTTGAGTATCAGGCGACAGGACAGGACAACTCCAGCAACCTCAGATAAGCTGTCTAATTTATGTTTAAATTCTGGCCAGTAAATTTTTCATAAATGTAGGCAAAAGGGGGGGTCCTGTACATGACGCATCAATCTCCAGTCAAATTGGTGAGTGATTTTAAGATATTCTCCTCCTGTTATATAAATGTGTATATAATTCTTTATTAATTTAATATAGTCCACAAATTTATATATTTACCAGCATTCCTGATGTATATTTCATTTGCAATTAAAGCAACAGCAAAGAACTACAGACCAATAGCACTAACATCCCATATCATAAAAATCTTTGAAAGGGTCCTAAGAAGCAAGATCACCACGCATCTAGAAACCCATCAGTTACACAACCCAGGGCAACATGGGTTTAGAACAGGTCGCTCCTGTCTGTCTCAACTATTGGACCACTACGACAAGGTCCTAAATGCACTAGAAGACAAAAAGAATGCAGATGTAATATATACAGATTTTGCAAAAGCCTTCGACAAGTGTGACCATGGCGTAATAGCGCACAAAATGCGTGCTAAAGGAATAACAGGAAAAGTCGGTCGATGGATCTATAATTTCCTCACTAACAGAACACAGAGAGTAGTCGTCAACAGAGTAAAGTCCGAGGCAGCTACGGTGAAAAGCTCTGTTCCACAAGGCACAGTACTCGCTCCCATCTTGTTCCTCATCCTTATATCCGACATAGACAAGGATGTCAGCCACAGCACCGTGTCTTCCTTTGCAGATGACACCCGAATCTGCATGACAGTGTCTTCCATTGCAGACACTGCAAAGCTCCAGGCAGACATCAACCAAATCTTTCAGTGGGCTGCAGAAAACAATATGAAGTTCAACGATGAGAAATTTCAATTACTCAGATATGGTAAACATGAGGAAATTAAATCTTCATCAGAGTACAAAACAAATTCTGGCCACAAAATAGAGCGAAACACCAACGTCAAAGACCTGGGAGTGATCATGTCGGAGGATCTCACCTTCAAGGACCATAACATTGTATCAATCGCATCTGCTAGAAAAATGACAGGATGGATAATGAGAACCTTCAAAACTAGGGAGGCCAAGCCCATGATGACACTCTTCAGGTCACTTGTTCTATCTAGGCTGGAATATTGCTGCACACTAACAGCACCTTTCAAGGCAGGTGAAATTGCCGACCTAGAAAATGTACAGAGAACTTTCACGGCGCGCATAACGGAGATAAAACACCTCAATTATTGGGAGCGCTTGAGGTTCCTAAACCTGTATTCCCTGGAACGCAGGAGGGAGAGATACATGATTATATACACCTGGAAAATCCTAGAGGGACTAGTACCGAACTTGCACACGAAAATCACCCACTACGAAAGCAAAAGACTTGGCAGACGATGCACCATCCCCCCAATGAAAAGCAGGGGTGTCACTAGCACGTTAAGAGACCATACAATAAGTGTCAGGGGCCCGAGACTGTTCAACTGCCTCCCAGCACACATAAGGGGGATTACCAACAGACCCCTGGCAGTCTTCAAGCTGGCACTGGACAAGCACCTAAAGTCAGTTCCGGATCAGCCGGGCTGTGGCTCGTATGTTGGTTTGCGTGCAGCCAGCAGCAACAGCCTGGTTGATCAGGCTCTGATCCACCAGGAGGCCTGGTCTCAGACCGGGCCGCGGGGGCGTTGACCCCCGGAACTCTCTCCAGGTAAACTCCAGGTAATAGGAATTCCTTAAGTTTTCCACCAAATTTCGGACTTGGTTTGTTTGACTTTTGGTGCCATTGGTACGTACGTTGGTTTGCGTGCAGCCAGCAGCAACAGCCTGGTTGATCAGGCTCTGATCCACCAGGAGGCCTGGTCACAGACTGGGCCGCGGGGGCGTTGACCCCAGGAACTCTCTCCAGGTAAACTCCAGGTAAACCATTACCTAAAGAGATTCTCTACCATTTTAGATTTTTTTAAGTGGGCACTTAGAACAATATTAATTTCAGGGGTCTGGACAGTGAAAGCGTAAAGGTAATTCCAAGAGATATTAAAACTAAGTGATTTGTGATCACTTTCTCCAAGCTCTTCATTAACTTTAGAGAATCCGTATTTGACAAGACCATGGTCATGTTATTTCCACCAGTTAGTCTGACAAAACCGTTTTATAAAAAGCAGTCCTGGATTATTTCAAGAAAGTCGCTAGGCTCTTGGATTACCTGTTAAACTGCTCCAATCAATTTCTCTTAAGTTAAAAATATCCCATGAAAATAATTTTTTTTATTCCTAGATAACTGAGCAATTTTGTTTCCAAGTTTACCGTGGCCACTATAAAGGTTTGTGGGCGTGTAGATCACACGTAAGATTAACTTTTCATGCCCTTCGAGAAACTGCAGACAAAACAGATTCCATGTCTGTCCCTTCTATATTATTTCTGATACAGCAGCTTCAACTGTCCCTAACATATATAGCAACTCACCTTTTCTGCTGCCTATAAATGTGGAATATATATGTGGAATTCAGCAGCCATGTCGCTATTTTCAGGTTGAAGGTTTCAGTTATTGCAATATTTACTTCTAGCACATGTAAATAAGTCTTAGTTCATCTATGTTATTTCTTGCACTCAATCTGTTTGTATAATATGTACTATGGGCTTTCTAATTATTGTGCAAAACGCATACTGGAAGTCAGGGTTGGGTTCAAATTATTATTATTATTATAATCAAGCCTAGCCACTAACACGCCATTACCATCATACTAGTGATGTCTTAAACCTGGAAATATAAACACAAATGCAGTATAATGTGATCCTTTATTGACAACGTTTCACCCACACAGTGGGCTTTTTCAAGCCCACTGTGTGGGTGAAACGTTGTCAATAAAGGATCACATTATACTGCATTTGTGTTTATATTTCCATTGTGTCGGTATTTTATACCATTTATTTCCATGTCTTAAACCTACTGGGGATCGTACAGCACATGGGGAAATGGGAAATAATCAGGTTCGATCCCAAGAAAGGGAGGTCGGATTCAATTCTTTTGATCAAGAGCCCTTCAAGAAATCTCCCTTGAAGGAACCTCCACTTATACCGACAGAAAACTAGCACCACTACCACTATCACCACAACGTCACTAGTACTCCTACGTTAAGTCGAACACTCATGACCTGCGTCACAATGAGTTAAAGTCTAGCCACAGGTACTGTCACTAATACCATTATCTTTAACACCAGCAGCATCGACGCCCACTTGCACCATTACGCAAGTCCAGCACTCATGGTTTGCGTCACAGTGGGTTTAGGTTAAGTCCTAACCCTGAACACCACCACTACTGCTTAAGTCGAGCATATGTTCTAAGTCATAGTGAATCTAACTGAAGACCTAACCATTAACAACTAGCACCATTCCTTTCCCCATTACACAAGTGCAACACTGTGTCTGTCACAGTGAGCAAGGTTCGAAGCCTAACCACTATATGGTCAGTTACCATGACTGACATCCATGAAGACACTAAACCTCAAGGCAACTTTAAATCCCAAGGGTGGTAGTTAAAGCCAACTCGCAGCGTATATTTATACAAAAGTTAACAGATCTGTGTATAAAGCGGTTTATACACTTGATTGTACAGGCAAGTTGGTGTGAGATTAAGGAGAGTGAGGCGGGGTAACAGGTGGTGACGGGGTGAATGACCTCTGTGACCAGGAAAGCCAGGTCAGTGAGTCAGTCGGGCTAATACGTATATTATAGGTACGCAACACCAATAAATTCTCTTCCATTCACCCACCTCCCGCACACTGCACTCTCACTGACACGGTGGACTATGAGCGTCACTCGTAAGGTAATACGGGGTGACGGTAACTAAGTGCGCACGGAGTGTGGGCGTGCCACGGAGCAACACCCCGCCGCTCACCAGTGCCTCGGCATCATAACTGACGGCAAAACATGTTAGGCACATGCGGCCGCTGCGAGCGTGTTGGGTGCAGACGCGGCGCTGTTGCCGCGTGCTCTCCCCGCCCCCCGCGTGCTCTTGTTTTGATGCGTCATGCCTAAACCGCCACACATTTGGCAGAAGCGCCCCCTCAGGGGTGAGGGGAGGCCTTGATATCAGCAAGTGACGCACACAGAGACCGAAGGGGAATTCCCCCCTGTAACTATCACCATGTATTATAAGAATCAAAATACTGAACACTTTAAATACCATATCTTCATTGTATTTAAATATTTGATGTTAGGGAGACGGAGAGAGTGGCAGGTGAAGACAGGCAAATGAGGGGAGGGGTGGGGGAAGGATGAGGGGAGGGGTGGGGGAAGGATGAGGGTAGCAACAGAGAAGAGAGCAGTGAAGAGAGCCAGGGAGCGTCCCGCCCCCCAACCTGCAGTCCTGTATCACCAAGCTCTCACCTTACCATCATCATCCACCACCATTATCATTCACCACCACCATCATCATCATCCACCACAACCATCATCATCCACCACAACCATCATCATCCACCACAACTACCACCATCATCATCCACCACCACCATTATCATCCACCACAGCCACCACCATTATCATCCACCACCACCACCATTATCATCCACAGCCACCACTTTCATCATCCACCGCCACCATTTCATCCATCATCAACCACCACCATTATTATCCACCACCACCATCATTATCATCCACCACCACCATCATTATCCATCATTATCATCCACAACCATCATTCATCATCATCATCCACCACCGCCATTCAACATTATCGGCAATACGACATTCATATCCACACCGAACTCCTTCCCCCACAGACCAAATACCAAAGCACTCACCCATCCTCCCTCCCTACGGAGCAGACCTGTTCTCCAGGGTGAAGGGCAGACCACCTCAAAGCTACATCTTCCAGGGTGATGAACTGATTACACTGTCTTTACATTTCTTAATTAAAGCTTCTGCTGCCTCCTCTGTATATGACTGAAGAAGCCAACTGTGTCGACAAAACGTCTACTCGTGTCTTGTCATATTCACAATTTCCAAGAGTTGGAAATAAGTCGAAGTTAAAAAAGGTCGAAAGATGCCCACCAAAACGATAAAAGAATTAAAAGTTATAATAAAAGAATTTAAACAAAACACAACAACTCTGGATGATAGGAAAAGATGATTAAAGGCAACCACACACAAGGTCATAAAAGAATAAACGATTAAGATTCTTAGCACCTAGAAGAATAACTAGAGACTATAACTTAAAATTAAGGAAAAGGTGGAGTCGATGTCATACCATTATAGCTTTTGAGTTATACCTTAGAAGACTTTCCAGAGTTTTTCTACTCCAGTAGGCCGGCCTGGGCCAGGTTTGTCTAGTGCTTGACGAGTCAGCTAGGCTGTTGATTAAACCAGACATTACATACATATAATGTTATGCCGAATAAGTAAAACTTGCGATTTTGGCTTAAATAGCAACGCGCACTTCTTGCCGAAGAGGGCAATCGAAAATGTGCGTATGCAATAATTTCGCAAAAAATCATTCTGAATCTAACAAAAAATATATATTTCATTGTGTTTATTATTAAATTACTGTAAACTAATAGAAAATATATATATATAGTTGGTTTAGGTTAAATTAAATTCCGCTTGTTTTAATAAGGTTATGCAAGTTTCCTAAGACTCTTAGGGTACAAAATTATTAATTTTTATATTAACATAAATGAAAAAATACATCTTTAAACATATAAGAGAACATTTTAGAAAATTTAACTTTAAATGAGTTATATATATATATATATATATATATATATATATATATATATATATATATATATATATATATATATATATATATATATATATATATATATATATATATATATATATATATATATATATATATATATATATATATATATATATATATATATATATATATATATATATATATATATATATATATATATATATATATATATATATATATATATATATATATATATATATATATATATATATATATATATATATATATATATATATATATATATATATATATATATATATATATATATATATATATATATATATATATATATATATATATATATATATATATATATATATATATATATATATATATATATATATATATATATATATATATATATATATATATATATATATATATATATATATATATATATATATATATATATATATATATATATATATATATATATATATATATATATATATATATATATATATATATATATATATATATATATATATATATATATATATATATATATATATATATATATATATATATATATATATATATATATATATATATATATATATATATATATATATATATATATATATATATATATATATATATATATATATATATATATATATATATATATATATATATATATATATATATATATATATATATATATATATATATATATATATATATATATATATATATATATATATATATATATATATATATATATATATATATATATATATATATATATATATATATATATATATATATATATATATATATATATATATATATATATATATATATATATATATATATATATATATATATATATATACATATATATATATATATATATATATATATATATATATATATATATATATATATATATATATATATATATATATATATATATATATATATATATATATATATATATATATATATATATATATATATATATATATATATATATATATATATATATATATATATATATATATATATATATATATATATATATATATATATATATATATATATATATATATATATATATATATATATATATATATATATATATATATATATATATATATATATATATATATATATATATATATATATATATATATATATATATATATATATATATATATATATATATATATATATATATATATATATATATATATATATATATATATATATATATATATATATATATATATATATATATATATATATATATATATATATATATATATATATATATATATATATATATATATATATATATATATATATATATATATATATATATATATATATATATATATATATATATATATATATATATATATATATATATATATATATATATATATATATATATATATATATATATATATATATATATATATATATATATATATATATATATATATATATATATATATATATATATATATATATATATATATATATATATATATATATATATATATATATATATATATATATATATATATATATATATATATATATATATATATATATATATATATATATATATATATATATATATATATATATATATATATATATATATATATATATATATATATATATATATATATATATATATATATATATATATATATATATATATATATATATATATATATATATATATATATATATATATATATATATATATATATATATATATATATATATATATATATATATATATATATATATATATATATATATATATATATATATATATATATATATATATATATATATATATATATATATATATATATATATATATATATATATATATATATATATATATATATATATATATATATATATATATATATATATATATATATATATATATATATATATATATATATATATATATATATATATATATATATATATATATATATATATATATATATATATATATATATATATATATATATATATATATATATATATATATATATATATATATATATATATATATATATATATATATATATATATATATATATATATATATATATATATATATATATATATATATATATATATATATATATATATATATATATATATATATATATATATATATATATATATATATATATATATATATATATATATATATATATATATATATATATATATATATATATATATATATATATATATATATATATATATATATATATATATATATATATATATATATATATATATATATATATATATATATATATATATATATATATATATATATATATATATATATATATATATATATATATATATATATATATATATATATATATATATATATATATATATATATATATATATATATATATATATATATATATATATATATATATATATATATATATATATATATATATATATATATATATATATATATATATATATATATATATATATATATATATATATATATATATATATATATATATATATATATATATATATATATATATATATATATATATATATATATATATATATATATATATATATATATATATATATATATATATATATATATATATATATATATATATATATATATATATATATATATATATATATATATATATATATATATATATATATATATATATATATATATATATATATATATATATATATATATATATATATATATATATATATATATATATATATATATATATATATATATATATATATATATATATATATATATATATATATATATATATATATATATATATATATATATATATATATATATATATATATATATATATATATATATATATATATATATATATATATATATATATATATATATATATATATATATATATATATATATATATATATATATATATATATATATATATATATATATATATATATATATATATATATATATATATATATATATATATATATATATATATATATATATATATATATATATATATATATATATATATATATATATATATATATATATATATATATATATATATATATATATATATATATATATATATATATATATATATATATATATATATATATATATATATATATATATATATATATATATATATATATATATATATATATATATATATATATATATATATATATATATATATATATATATATATATATATATATATATATATATATATATATATATATATATATATATATATATATATATATATATATATATATATATATATATATATATATATATATATATATATATATATATATATATATATATATATATATATATATATATATATATATATATATATATATATATATATATATATATATATATATATATATATATATATATATATATATATATATATATATATATATATATATATATATATATATATATATATATATATATATATATATATATATATATATATATATATATATATATATATATATATATATATATATATATATATATATATATATATATATATATATATATATATATATATATATATATATATATATATATATATATATATATATATATATATATATATATATATATATATATATATATATATATATATATATATATATATATATATATATATATATATATATATATATATATATATATATATATATATATATATATATATATATATATATATATATATATATATATATATATATATATATATATATATATATATATATATATATATATATATATATATATATATATATATATATATATATATATATATATATATATATATATATATATATATATATATATATATATATATATATATATATATATATATATATATATATATATATATATATATATATATATATATATATATATATATATATATATATATATATATATATATATATATATATATATATATATATATATATATATATATATATATATATATATATATATATATATATATATATATATATATATATATATATATATATATATATATATATATATATATATATATATATATATATATATATATATATATATATATATATATATATATATATATATATATATATATATATATATATATATATATATATATATATATATATATATATATATATATATATATATATATATATATATATATATATATATATATATATATATATATATATATATATATATATATATATATATATATATATATATATATATATATATATATATATATATATATATATATATATATATATATATATATATATATATATATATATATATATATATATATATATATATATATATATATATATATATATATATATATATATATATATATATATATATATATATATATATATATATATATATATATATATATATATATATATATATATATATATATATATATATATATATATATATATATATATATATATATATATATATATATATATATATATATATATATATATATATATATATATATATATATATATATATATATATATATATATATATATATATATATATATATATATATATATATATATATATATATATATATATATATATATATATATATATATATATATATATATATATATATATATATATATATATATATATATATATATATATATATATATATATATATATATATATATATATATATATATATATATATATATATATATATATATATATATATATATATATATATATATATATATATATATATATATATATATATATATATATATATATATATATATATATATATATATATATATATATATATATATATATATATATATATATATATATATATATATATATATATATATATATATATATAATATATATATATATATATATATATATATATATATATATATATATATATATATATATATATATATATATATATATATATATATATATATATATATATATATATATATATATATATATATATATATATATATATATATATATATATATATATATATATATATATATATATATATATATATATATATATATATATATATATATATATATATATATATATATATATATATATATATATATATATATATATATATATATATATATATATATATATATATATATATATATATATATATATATATATATATATATATATATATATATATATATATATATATATATATATATATATATATATATATATATATATATATATATATATATATATATATATATATATATATATATATATATATATATATATATATATATATATATATATATATATATATATATATATATATATATATATATATATATATATATATATATATATATATATATATATATATATATATATATATATATATATATATATATATATATATATATATATATATATATATATATATATATATATATATATATATATATATATATATATATATATATATATATATATATATATATATATATATATATATATATATATATATATATATATATATATATATATATATATATATATATATATATATATATATATATATATATATATATATATATATATATATATATATATATATATATATATATATATATATATATATATATATATATATATATATATATATATATATATATATATATATATATATATATATATATATATATATATATATATATATATATATATATATATATATATATATATATATATATATATATATATATATATATATATATATATATATATATATATATATATATATATATATATATATATATATATATATATATATATATATATATATATATATATATATATATATATATATATATATATATATATATATATATATATATATATATATATATATATATATATATATATATATATATATATATATATATATATATATATATATATATATATATATATATATATATATATATATATATATATATATATATATATATATATATATATATATATATATATATATATATATATATATATATATATATATATATATATATATATATATATATATATATATATATATATATATATATATATATATATATATATATATATATATATATATATATATATATATATATATATATATATATATATATATATATATATATATATATATATATATATATATATATATATATATATATATATATATATATATATATATATATATATATATATATATATATATATATATATATATATATATATATATATATATATATATATATATATATATATATATATATATATATATATATATATATATATATATATATATATATATATATATATATATATATATATATATATATATATATATATATATATATATATATATATATATATATATATATATATATATATATATATATATATATATATATATATATATATATATATATATATATATATATATATATATATATATATATATATATATATATATATATATATATATATATATATATATATATATATATATATATATATATATATATATATATATATATATATATATATATATATATATATATATATATATATATATATATATATATATATATATATATATATATATATATATATATATATATATATATATATATATATATATATATATATATATATATATATATATATATATATATATATATATATATATATATATATATATATATATATATATATATATATATATATATATATATATATATATATATATATATATATATATATATATATATATATATATATATATATATATATATATATATATATATATATATATATATATATATATATATATATATATATATATATATATATATATATATATATATATATATATATATATATATATATATATATATATATATATATATATATATATATATATATATATATATATATATATATATATATATATATATATATATATATATATATATATATATATATATATATATATATATATATATATATATATATATATATATATATATATATATATATATATATATATATATATATATATATATATATATATATATATATATATATATATATATATATATATATATATATATATATATATATATATATATATAGGAAATTATCACGACTGAACGTCATGTTCTCCATTGTCCCAGGCAGGTTACGAACAGAATGATGTAAAAGTCCCGCACCCACTGGAAATCTGATTTAACACTATTTGAAACTGCTACGACCATTGCATTTTTGGTATCAAGGCGCCTCCGTTTATTCGGCGAAGGTAGACGCAGCGAAGCTAATCACGAAATCTCTGTTGTTTGGTGAAGCTGGAGGCAATGAAAGCAACCAAGCACACACATATATCTGTTGTTTACTGTGGCGTTGATACCAATGAATTTAATTCCACCATTCATCTCCGTTAAGTGAGAGTACCAATAATCGCACAAACACAGGGGCTCCAGCAGGCACTTGCCTAACACACTCGTCAAATCACCTAGAACAGTCACAATATTTCAGGAAATAAACACCAGCATTTGCAGCCTTGACTGCGTGAGTGAAAATGCTTTGACATTATTTTGCTATAAACCCTAGTAACCGATACCGATAACCGGTTAAAAAAAAAAATAAGACGAACAAGCACTAGGACAGGTCACAAAGTTTCACTTTTGTGACCTGAACTAAACTTTATAATTTTTTTTTTTCAAATCTGCGTCCTCATTCCGTCATAATTATTCGTGTGTTCATCCGATAACCTCATTCTGTGTGCGCCTGCGCTCTACTAGCACAAACAGCCTGGTTGACCAGGCGGTCAGCATGAAACCCTGTCCCCAAGCCGGGCTGCAGAAGTAGAAGAACCCTCGAAACCCGTCAAAAGTAAATCACGGGTTAAAAAAAACTGCTATTTTTATTCACGCATTCACTACGTAATTTTCATCTACGAATGTATTGACTCTGTTACAGTCTTATCCATACATAGATGAGGATGAATCACTGACCATACATAGATGAGAATGAATCACTGACCATACATAGATGAGAATGAATCACTGACCATACATAGATGAGAATGAATCACTGACCATACATAGATGAGAATGAATCACTGACCATACATAGATGAGGATGAATCACTGACCATACATAGATGAGAATGAATCACTGACCATACATAGACGAGGATGAATCACTGACCATACATAGATGAGAATGAATCACTGACCATACATAGACGAGGATGAATCACTGACCATACATAGACGAGGATGAATCACTGACCATACATAGACGAGGATGAATCACTGACCATACATAGACGAGAATGAATCACTGACCATACATAGATGAGAATGAATCACTGACCATACATAGATGAGAATGAATCACTGACCATACATAGATGAGAATGAATCACTGACCATACATAGATGAGAATGAATCACTGACCATACATAGATGAGAATGAATCACTGACCATACATAGATGAGAATGAATCACTGACCATACATAGATGAGAATGAATCACTGACCATACATAGATGAGAATGAATCACTGACCATACATAGATGAGAATGAATCACTGACCATACATAGATGAGAATGAATCACTGACCATACATAGATGAGAATGAATCACTGACCATACATAGATGAGAATGAATCACTGACCATACATAGATGAGAATGAATCACTGACCATACATAGATGAGAATGAATCACTGACCATACATAGATGAGAATGAATCACTGACCATACATAGATGAGAATGAATCACTGACCATACATAGATGAGAATGAATCACTGACCATACATAGATGAGAATGAATCACTGACCATACATAGATGAGAATGAATCACTGACCATACATAGATGAGAATGAATCACTGACCATACATAGATGAGAATGAATCACTGACCATACATAGACGAGGATGAATCACTGACCATACATAGATGAGAATGAATCACTGACCATACATAGATGAGAATGAATCACTGACCATACATAGATGAGGATGAATCACTGACCATACATAGATGAGAATGAATCACTGACCATACATAGATGAGAATGAATCACTGACCATACATAGATGAGAATGAATCACTGACCATACATAGATGAGGATGAATCACTGACCATACATGGATGAGAAAATTCACTGACCATACATTCGTGATTATAAATCCTCATTCATACACTCAATGAGCAAAACTTTCATCAAGCTTCGCTCATTAATAAAGCTCCACACACAGCAAAACTTTCATCAAGCTTCGCTCATTAATAAAGCTCCACACAGCAAAACTTTCATCAAGCTTCGCTCATTAATAAAGCTCCACACACAGCAAAACTTTCATCAAGCTTCGCTCATTAATAAAGCTCCACACACAGCAAAACTTTCATCAAGCTTCGCTCATTAATAAAGCTCCACACACAGCAAAACTTTCATCAAGCTTCGCTCATTAATAAAGCTCCACACACAGCAAAACTTTCATCAAGCTTCGCTCATTAATAAAGCTCCACACACACACAGCAAAACTTTCATCAAGCTTCGCTCATTAATAAAGCTCCACACACAGCAAAACTTTCATCAAGCTTCGCTCATTAATAAAGCTCCACACAGCAAAACTTTCATCAAGCTTCGCTCATTAATAAAGCTCCACACACAGCAAAACTTTCATCAAGCTTCGCTCATTAATAAAGCTCCACACACAGCAAAACTTTCATCAAGCTTCGCTCATTAATAAAGCTCCACACACAGCAAAACTTTCATCAAGCTTCGCTCATTAATAAAGCTCCACACACAGCAAAACTTTCATCAAGCTTCGCTCATTAATAAAGCTCCACACACAGCAAAACTTTCATCATCAAGCTTCGCTCATTAATAAAGCTCCACACACAGCAAAACTTTCATCAAGCTTCGCTCATTAATAAAGCTCCACACACAGCAAAACTTTCATCAAGCTTCGCTCATTAATAAAGCTCCACACACAGCAAAACTTTCATCAAGCTTCGCTCATTAATAAAGCTCCACACACAGCAAAACTTTCATCAAGCTTCGCTCATTAATAAAGCTCCACACACAGCAAAACTTTCATCAAGCTTCGCTCATTAATAAAGCTCCACACACAGCAAAACTTTCATCAAGCTTCGCTCATTAATAAAGCTCCACACACAGCAAAACTTTCATCAAGCTTCGCTCATTAATAAAGCTCCACACACAGCAAAACTTTCATCAAGCTTCGCTCATTAATAAAGCTCCACACACAGCAAAACTTTCATCAAGCTTCGCTCATTAATAAAGCTCCACACACAGCAAAACTTTCATCAAGCTTCGCTCATTAATAAAGCTCCACACACAGCAAAACTTTCATCAAGCTTCGCTCATTAATAAAGCTCCACACAGCAAAACTTTCATCAAGCTTCGCTCATTAATAAAGCTCCACACACAGCAAAACTTTCATCAAGCTTCGCTCATTAATAAAGCTCCACACAGCAAAACTTTCATCAAGCTTCGCTCATTAATAAAGCTCCACACACAGCAAAACTTTCATCAAGCTTCGCTCATTAATAAAGCTCCACACACAGCAAAACTTTCATCAAGCTTCGCTCATTAATAAAGCTCCACACACAGCAAAACTTTCATCAAGCTTCGCTCATTAATAAAGCTCCACACAGCAAAACTTTCATCAAGCTTCGCTCATTAATAAAGCTCCACACACAAAACTTTCATCAAGCAAAACTTTCATCAAGCTTCGCTCATTAATAAAGCTCCACACACAGCAAAACTTTCATCAAGCTTCGCTCATTAATAAAGCTCCACACACAGCAAAACTTTCATCAAGCTTCGCTCATTAATAAAGCTCCACACACAGCAAAACTTTCATCAAGCTTCGCTCATTAATAAAGCTCCACACAGCAAAACTTTCATCAAGCTTCGCTCATTAATAAAGCTCCACACACAGCAAAACTTTCATCAAGCTTCGCTCATTAATAAAGCTCCACACACAGCAAAACTTTCATCAAGCTTCGCTCATTAATAAAGCTCCACACACAGCAAAACTTTCATCAAGCTTCGCTCATTAATAAAGCTCCACACACAGCAAAACTTTCATCAAGCTTCGCTCATTAATAAAGCTCCACACAGCAAAACTTTCATCAAGCTTCGCTCATTAATAAAGCTCCACACACAGCAAAACTTTCATCAAGCTTCGCTCATTAATAAAGCTCCACACACAGCAAAACTTTCATCAAGCTTCGCTCATTAATAAAGCTCCACACACAGCAAAACTTTCATCAAGCTTCGCTCATTAATAAAGCTCCACACACAGCAAAACTTTCATCAAGCTTCGCTCATTAATAAAGCTCCACACACAGCAAAACTTTCATCAAGCTTCGCTCATTAATAAAGCTCCACACAGCAAAACTTTCATCAAGCTTCGCTCATTAATAAAGCTCCACACACAGCAAAACTTTCATCAAGCTTCGCTCATTAATAAAGCTCCACACAGCAAAACTTTCATCAAGCTTCGCTCATTAATAAAGCTCCACACACAGCAAAACTTTCATCAAGCTTCGCTCATTAATAAAGCTCCACACACAGCAAAACTTTCATCAAGCTTCGCTCATTAATAAAGCTCCACACACAGCAAAACTTTCATCAAGCTTCGCTCATTAATAAAGCTCCACACAGCAAAACTTTCATCAAGCTTCGCTCATTAATAAAGCTCCACACACAGCAAAACTTTCATCAAGCTTCGCTCATTAATAAAGCTCCACACAGCAAAACTTTCATCAAGCTTCGCTCATTAATAAAGCTCCACACACAGCAAAACTTTCATCAAGCTTCGCTCATTAATAAAGCTCCACACAGCAAAACTTTCATCAAGCTTCGCTCATTAATAAAGCTCCACACACAGCAAAACTTTCATCAAGCTTCGCTCATTAATAAAGCTCCACACAGCAAAACTTTCATCAAGCTTCGCTCATTAATAAAGCTCCACACAGCAAAACTTTCATCAAGCTTCGCTCATTAATAAAGCTCCACACAGCAAAACTTTCATCAAGCTTCGCTCATTAATAAAGCTCCACACAGCAAAACTTTCATCAAGCTTCGCTCATTAATAAAGCTCCACACAGCAAAACTTTCATCAAGCTTCGCTCATTAATAAAGCTCCACACACAGCAAAACTTTCATCAAGCTTCGCTCATTAATAAAGCTCCACACAGCAAAACTTTCATCAAGCTTCGCTCATTAATAAAGCTCCACACAGCAAAACTTTCATCAAGCTTCGCTCATTAATAAAGCTCCACACACAGCAAAACTTTCATCAAGCTTCGCTCATTAATAAAGCTCCACACAGCAAAACTTTGTCATAGCAAAAGCTGTCTACAACATTATTATTTAATTACTGTAGCTGCTGCATCCCAGCTAAGAACTGTTATCTCACCTTCTTTCTTCCCCCTCCTCTTCTTCTTTCTTCCTCCTCCTCTTCTTCCCTCCCTCCCTCTCCCCCCCCATCTCCTCATTTCCCTCTCTCCCCACCCCGTACGTCCCCCCGTCACTCCTCACAAGGGTTCTGGTCAGTGGGACTAAATTTCAAACTTTGGTCCTGGTGATATTTTTACTGGATATTGCATCTATAAGACGTTTAACTAAATCTTAGTTAATATACATATGGGGTAGCCACGCCACAGGCTGGGGTAGCCACGCCACAGGCTGGGGTAGCCACGCCACAGGCTGGGGTAGCCACGCCACAGGCTGGGGTAGCCACGCCACAGGCTGGGGTAGCCACGCCACAGGCTGGGGTAGCCACGCCACAGGCTGGGGTAGCCACACCACAGGCTGGGGTAGCCACACCACAGGCTGGGGTAGCCACACCACAGGCTGGGGTAGCCCCGCCACAGGCTGGGGTAGCCACACCACAGGCTGGGGTAGCCACGCCACAGGCTAGCCACGCCACAGGCTGGGGTAGCCACGCCACAGGCTGGGGTAGCCACCCCACAGGCTGGGGTAGCCACACCACAGCTGGGGTAGCCACACAGGCTGGGGTAGCCACGGCTGGGGTAGCCACGCCACAGGCTGGGGTAGCCACACCACAGGCTGGGGTAGCCACACCACAGGCTGGGGTAGCCACACCACAGGCTGGGGTAGCCACACCACAGGCTGGGGTAGCCACACCACAGGCTGGGGTAGCCACACCACAGGCTGGGGTAGCCACACCACAGGCTGGGGTAGCCACCACACCACCGGCTGGGGTAGCCACACCCCAGGCTGGGGTAGCCACACCACAGGCTGGGGTAGCCACACCACAGGCTGGGGTAGCCACACCACAGGCTGGGGTAGCTACACCACAGGCTGGGGTAGCCACACCACAGGCTGGGGTAGCCACACCACAGGCTGGCTGGAGGAACAAGAGAAAGCTGAACTGTGCGAAGAAACACTTGAAATGTAAACACAGCGATTAATGGTTATTCAAATATTCTTTTTATAACGGGAAGAAACTTATTTGACGATGTTTAGCCTAAAGTGGAACTATCATGTAGCAGTAGTAGTGTGACTATCATGTAGCAGTAGTAGTGTGACTATCATGTAGCAGTAGTAGTGTGACTATCATGTAGCAGTAGTAGTGTGACTATCATGTAGCAGTAGTAGTGTGACTATCATGTAGCAGTAGTAGTGTGACTATCATGTAGCAGTAGTAGTGTGACTATCATGTAGCAGTAGTAGTGTGACTATCATGTAGCAGTAGTAGTGTGACTATCATGTAGCAGTAGTAGTGTGACTATCATATAGTAGTACTAGTGTGACTATCATGTAGTACTGTCACTATCATATAGTAGTAGTAGTAGTGTGACTTATGTAGTACTGTGACTATCATAGTAGTAGTGTGACTATCATATAGTAGTACTGTGACTATCATGTAGAAGTAGTGTGACTATCATGTAGTAGTAGTGTGACTATCATGTAGTAGTAGTAGTGTGACTATCATGTAGTAGTAGTAGTGTGACTATCATGTAGTAGTAGTGGAACTATCATGTAGTAGTAGTGGAACTATCATGTAGTAGTAGTGGAACTATCATGTAGTAGTAGTGGAACTATCATGTAGTAGTAGTGGAACTATCATGTAGTAGTAGTGGAACTATCATGTAGTAGTAGTGGAACTATCATGTAGTAGTAGTAGTGTGACTATCATGTAGTAGTACTGTGACTATCATATAGTAGAAGTACTGTGACTATCATGTAGTAGTAGTAGTGTGACTATCATGTAGTAGTAGTAGTGTGACTATCATGTAGTAGTAGTGTGACTATCATGTAGCAGTAGTAGTGTGACTACAGGGTGTGACTATATAATACCTTACCACCCATTATATACAAAGAAGTGTCACAGGTGCTGTCACCAGTCATTGCAACACTCTTTAACAAATCCATCGAATCCTCTACCTTCCCTACAGTTCTCAAAATAGCGAGGGGTCACCCCGATCCATAAAGGAGGAGACCAAACAGACTTGAATAACTATAGGCCAATATCCAACTTACACCATCTCTCTAAAATCTTTGAAAAATTAATCCATAAGCATATATATTCCTACCTCATCTACCACAACATACTCAACCCCTGTCAATTTGGGTTCAGGCATAATAAAAATACTAATGATGCTATTATCCACATGCTAGAACATATTTATACAGCAATAGAGAAAAAGAAGTCCCACTGGGGATCTTCATTGACTTACGTAAAGCTTTTGATACAGATGACCACGACTTGCTGCACATAAAATTGTCGCACTATGGTATAAGAGGGCACTCCCTCAACTACCTAAA
>NW_027196546.1:0-86965 GCF_038502225.1 Cherax quadricarinatus | reverse complement strand
GAGAATCACACACCATGTGTTGGTGCCCATGACCACACACCAAACTGTTGTTGTTGTTGTTAAGGGCCCCTAGAGGTGGTGCAGTATTATCCTGCTGCTGCTCCTCACAGGACCAGTATCACTACAATCTCCCCCTTCTAAAATATCAGAGACAGTAATCTCCCAAACTGTTAGGTGGGCGACGTACACGTCCCGACCTTCGTAGCCCTTGAGCCTCTTCACCAGGTTCGATATTTTCCAGCGGGGTTTGATTAACTGCTGGAGCAGAATCCTCTATTTCCATAGGGGTAGTCTCAAGGGGCTTTCCAGGAGAAAACGAAGCATCTTTCACATCTATTGGTGTATCTTGAGATTCCACACTAATAGGGATTTCAACTGGGGCTAAATGTCTTGTAGATACTGTAGTCTCTTCACCATTTTGGTAGCGAATGTGGGCGTAATGTGGATTAGCTTGCAGGAGCTCTACCTCTTCCACTAAAGGATCCGTCTTGTTCATCCTACGGTGACTCTTCAGGAGAACGGGTCCAGGATGACATAACCAAGTGGGCACGGAGGCTCCCGTAGAGGAACGACGTGAATAGTTGAGGAGTCTTTCATGAGGGGTTGCATTAGTAGCTGTGCACAGCAGTGATCTAATAGAGTGAAGAGCATCCGGTAGGACAGTTTGCCAGTGTTGAACAGGTAGATTGCGCGACTTTAATGTCATTGTAACTGCCTTCCATATAGTACCATTGAACCGCTCCACTTGACCATTGCCTTGAGGGTTGTAGCTTGTTGTTCTGCTGCAGGCAATACCTTTGCTAGCCAAAAACTCCTGAAGTTCGTTACTCATGAACGAGGATCCCCTGTCTGAATGGATATAAGCTGGCATACCAAAAATAGAGAACAACTGTGAAAGACAACTAATAACAGTTGAAGCAGCCATATTTGCACAGGGGAATACAAAGGGAAACCTTGAATATTCATCTACTATGTTAAGGAAATACCTATTCTGATTTGTGCTTGGTAGAGGTCCTTTGAAATCTATATTCAATCTTTCGAAAGGCTGGGTGGATTTTATGAGATGAGTCTTCTCTGGCTGATGAAAGTTTGGCTTGCACTCTGCACATACTCTGCATGCTCTGATCACTTGTCGCACATCTTCCACTGAGTAGGGCATGTTCTTTGATTTGACAAAATGGTACAGGCGTGTAACTCCTGGGTGACACAAAGCCTTGTGGAGAGATGAGAGTGATTGCAAATCATGACATGCTGCTCCACAGTGGGACCTAGAGAATGCATCAGGTGAGATGTTCTCTTGACCCGGTCGGTACAGGATATCAAAGTCATAACACGATAGTTCCATCCTCCAGCGTAATATCTTGTCATTCTTTATCCTACTTTTGTGCCTCTTGTCGAACATATACATCACGGACCGTTGGTCAGTCCTTATGGTGAAATGTCTACCAGTTAAATAATGCCTCCAGTGGCGAACTGCTTCTATGATGGCCTGGGCTTCCTTTTCTACAGCAGCATAACATTTCTCTGATCCTTGAAAAGTTCTCGAAAAGAAGGCTACTGGTCGTCCTGCCTGAGATAAGACTGCAGCAATGGCAATGTCAGATGCATCCGTTTCCACTTCGAATGGTAGGGACTCATCAATGGCTTGAACTACTGAGTTTTCAATGTCCTGTTTGAGAGTATGGAAAGCGGCTTCTGCTTCCTTTGTCACAGGAAATGTGGTAGCACTCAATGGGCGGACTTTACTTGAATAGTTGTAGATCCATTGTGAGTAATAAGCAAAGAGACCAAGAGTTCTTCGGAGTGACTTTTTGTCTTGAGGCATTGGAAGTTCCCGTAGAGGTCGTAGTCGTTCAGGGTCTGGGAATATTGAACCTCCTTCCACTACATAACCAAGGATGCTAAGCCTTTTAGTTGAAAAAGTGCACTTTTCCTCATTGTAACTGATATTTTTCTTCTTGGCGGCTTCCAAAAACTTATCAAGGTTTGCATCATGTTCCTCCTGGGTCTTGCCACAAATGGTAACATTATCTAAATACGCGTAAGTTCCCATGAGTTGCTCTTCCTGAATGAGTGAATCCATAATTCGTTGGAAGCAGGCTACCCCATTGGTGACTCCAAAAGGGACTCTGGTAAACTGATACAGGCCATCACTAGCCTGAAACGCTGTGTATGGTTTATCTTCATTCCTTATAGGGACTTGATGATAGGCACTCTGCAGATCAATTGTGCTAAACACGTAGTACTGAGCAATTTTGTTCACTGTATCGTCAATTCGAGGTAGAGGGTACCCATCAAGAAGTGTAAATTTGTTGATTGTCTCAGAGTAATCGATAGCCAGTCTCCGTTTCCTATAACCATCTTTAACAACAACAACCTGTGCACGCCAAGGAGAATCACTCGGTTCTATAATACCCTCCTTCAGCAGCCTCTGAGTTTCTTTCTCAATGAACATCCGATCCTCATAAGAATAGCGGCGTGACTTAGCTGATATAGGATGGCAATCCGCGGTAAGATTTGCAAACAGCTTTGGTGGGTCTACCCTTAAAGTGCTAAGTCCACAGACAACAAGAGGAGGCAGTTCACCTCCATATGTTAAGGTGACACTACCATGCAGCTTCTGAAAGTCCTGACCAAGGATAACATCAGAGCACAGTTGTGGCAGAATAGCTAAATGTACATCTTGATAATCCTTTCCATTAACTCTGAGATTTACCTTACAAAACCCTAAGGTCTGAATAGAGAGAGATGTTGATGCCATGGAAACGGTACCTGATGAGTGATGTAGAGTCAAGGAGAGCCGTTTAACTAAGTCAAGGTTGATGAAACTCTCTGAGCTGCCACTATCAATAAGACCATCTACTTCTGTTCCTTTGATGAATACTTTCACAACTGCCTTTGACAGTGAATTTGGAGTAGCCGCAGAAGTCACTGTTGCTAGAGTCGCATGATCACTGGAATGTGTGGAGGCACTAGCTCTTGTTGATGCATTAGCACGACATACTTTCGCAAAGTGACCTTTCTTGTGGCATTTATGGCACATTGCTTCACGAGCAGGACACTTTGGACGTGGATGTCTTGAAAAACCACAAAAGAAACACACCGTACCTGCTGCTGCTGTCACTGAGGCAGGTTCCACAGTAACTTCATTGCAAGAGTCTTGGTCAGGAATTGCAGCACTTACCACTCGAGAAGGCTGAGCGGTACTGTATACTTCAGAATTCTTCTGGGCTGAATCTAGAGCTCTTGCCTGGTCAAAGGCAGCGGCTAAGTCGAGAGTTTTATTCTCCAATAAACGCTGCCTTATTATTGGTGATTGCAGGCCACTGATAAAAGCATCCCTGATGGACTCTTCACAATACTGAGCAGCTGTCACTGCTTGGAAGTGACAGTCCTTACCTAAGATTTTCAGTGCTTGAAAGTATTCCTCTAAGGACTCATCAATCTGCTGGCGGCGAGTTGCAAGGCGATAGCGTGCAAAGATTTCATTTGTAGGTTTAATATACTGAGACTTGAGGGTTTTGATAGCATCTTCGTAGGTATTACACTCAGAAATAGCCTCATATATCTTAGGTGACACAAAATTGATGAGCAGACTTAGTTTATCTAGATCTTCTTTAGGAAGGGCTCCCAAGAAGTTTTCGAAAGTCTTAAACCAGTGCTTCCATTCCTGAGCAGCCGTTGATAAGCTGGGGTCACAGTCTAGCCTCTCAGGTTTCAGTAAACGCTCCATGTTGTGATGTAGTCTAGCGCAGGATCACCACCAGGTAGCCCAGGATTCTATGTTCAATAAATTGTTGTGATAGAAACACAGGCCTTATCTCTAGGCTTTATTGAACATAGAATCTTCATAGTACTTCTGCAACAACAAAATATAATGACTAGTACATCTAATAATGGCTTCTACAGGGATGGTGATGTCTTGCATATGTCAAGAGAAAAGTTATAACTACAGGCCACATATTTAAACTCACCATGTAATCTGCATCGCAGATAAATGGATAAAGTATAAGAGAATCACACACCATGTGTTGGTGCCCATGACCACACACCAAACTGTTGTTGTTGTTGTTAAGGGCCCCTAGAGGTGGTGCAGTATTATCCTGCTGCTGCTCCTCACAGGACCAGTATCACTACAAGGGTCTATAAAATTATTTCTTGAAGAGAGTTCATCCAAGGCATCAGGACGAGGAGCACTTCCTTGTGACAGTTCTGTAGTTAACATATGACATGGTGGCTTTTGCTGGTTGCTCAAGCTCATGAAAATCTCCTCTAATTTTGCTTTAAAAATCCTAAAGTGAAATGTACAAACATGCACAAGTACTCAATAACAGTTCTGATTTCTGAATGGATTTGCTGACATTTTGAAAATGACCGAGCACACGGGTCAAAAAATGCTGCATAAACGAATTCCAGTTCTTCCATTTTCTGCAAAAAGATTGTTAGCTTGAAGCCTAGTATCACCCTTCTCAGTAACATCAGAGTACAAATGACCGAAGGCCTCAGTAATAGCACTAACTTTCCAAAATAGCTGCAGTGGCTTTTGTAATGCACCTCCCACCTAGTGTCTGGTCAATATTTATGCAATTGACTGACGTTGCAAAAATGACTTTAGAACTGCCCATCTTTGTGGAGGATTAAAAAAAAGGTATAAATTTCTTTGTTAATGCCAAAATAGTTAACTGCATCCAGGCAGCAATCAACAGCCGAACGGCCCACCAAATGAGTGACCAGCGCATGGAATAAATCTTGCAAATGTTTTCGACGATTTTTTCGCCGCATAACGTTGTACCTACCAGCCATGTTGGCAGTATTGTCGTAAGACTGCCCTCAGCATTTTCTAAAAGTCAATTTCAAGCTCAGTAGTGAGATAGTTAAACACTAAATCAGCCATACTTTTTCCCGAGTGGTCTTTTAACTCTAAAATATTATATTCACTTATATATCCATACCTCACCTATGCTATCTGTGCTTGGGGTTCAACTGCAGCAACACACCTAAAGCCAATAATAACCCAACAAAAAGCCGTAGTAAGAATAATCACTAAATCCCATCCTTGGCAACACCCCCCCCCACTCTTCATAGATCTAAACTTACTCCCTGTTCAGAACATCAACAGTTACTACTGTGCAATCTATATCTACAGGACCTTAAATTCCAATATTAACCTTGACCTAAAACGCTTTCTTGATAGTTGTGACAGGATCCACAGGCATAACACCAGACACAAACATCTCTATGACATTCCCCATGTTCGACTAAACCTTTACAAAAATTCAGTGTATTTCAAAGGACCTAAAATCTGGAATACCCTACCTGAAAACTCTAGAACCGCAGACACATTCATCACTTTCAAAACTACAGTTAGAAAACATCTTATCTCCCTGATACACCCCGACAACTAACTACATGATAACCACCTGGTGGTTCACAATTACACTCACTCACCCACTGACTATAAACCCAGAAATACTAATCTTAATCTTAAAAAATAAATCCTAACTAGTCATAAGTTTGCCTATGATACTCCAATATAGACACTGTGTATTGTGCCAAAACAAAAGCATTCACATTGCTAAACTCACAAATTATGATGTAGTCACTTAGCCTTAATACCATAATCTGTAAGGATTTAATGTTAAGAATTAATCTAAGTCTGCTCGAAATGCCTAGCCAGGCTAGGTGTCCTAGTGGCCCCCTCTGTAATTAGTATTTTATAACATGTAAACCACACAATACCCAAAACCTGTAAACCCCACACTGTAACCATTATAGAGAATAAACTTGAATTGAACCGAATAAACCTTGGCAGGAGGACCCCTAGATTCTGAGGCCCTAGCCTATAGGTAAATCAGACACTGGTCATGTAGCTCCTAGCACTGCATTTTTTACCTAATATTTTTTTATAAGTGGTTTAACAATCTAGCCAACCTAGTGCTTCTCACCCATGATAATCGAAGACAGATCATACATCTGAAGAATTTTTTTTCCCCACTATCTGAGGATGGCTTGTCTGACTTTAATAGAAACTGCTCAGTGGTCCCCGCCCCCCTCTGTTCAAATGGTGCTCAGGGCACGTGCCATACCTTAGGTAAGCCACTGTGCATCAAGTGTTGTTGCTGCTGCTGTTGCTGCTGCTGCTGGTGGGCTGGTAGCTAAAGCTCCCGCTTCACACACGGAGGGCCCGGGTTCGATTCCCGGCGGGTGGAAACATTTGGACGCGTTTCCTTACACCTGTCCACCTAGCACCAAATAGGTACCTGGGTGTTAGTCGACTAGTGTGGGTCGCATCCTGGGGGATAAGATTGTGGACCCCAATGGAAATAAGTTCAACAGTTCTCTATGAAGCACTGACTTTCTTGGGTTATCCTGGGTGACTAACCCTCCGGGGTTAAAAATCCGAACGAAATTTTATCTCTTATCAGCAGTATTAGCGACAGCAGTGTCAGCAGCAGCAGTGTCAGCAGGAGCAGCAGCAGCGGAAGTAACATAACAACTACGCACCAACAATAGTAGTAATGATTACAAAAGTATGAAAGCCTTCTCCACTGCCAGCTACAACAAGAAGCATGTGCTGGAATATACAAACTTCATTCTCTGCTCTTTATATACAAGACAGCTTCATCAAGTGAAGAGGTTAAGTTTACAAGCAGGCCGGGCAAAATTTTTATTATATACGAAAATAAAACAAACATGGATGGTTTAAACAAATATTATCATCTTAGTTCGATGAATGTCAGCAAGCTCAGAATGTGTATTATTATTATTATTATTATTATTATTAAACCCGTATGGGTCATTTTAACGCGGGTAAATCCCATTATGTTCAGTTTTTTTTTTATCGTAATCAAGGTGAAGAGGTAGTTGCAATGATGAGTGAGGGAAGCTAGAGAAAAACCTAGCTAGCTCCAGGCCGGGCCGAGAGGAGAGAATAACTCTTGAAACCACTCACAGGTATTAGATACACTGCATTTTGCGAGAAAACTTTATAAAACACTAATACTTTAAGCAGGCTTACACTTTTTCTTATACTTTAGCGCTTATGGAAAACAGCAGCGCTAAACCATGTGGGCGGTTATTCAGAGGGTGGATCCTCAGTCACCTCTCTCTATCCCCAGTCTCGTATGCTTTTTTACCACTAGGTGGACTGGGGCAGCACATATATAAAAAAAAATAATAAAAAAGACCATACGTTTGGTTTCGCCTATGTTCGAACCCAGAATCTAGTTTTTTTTTTTTTTGAGAGTTGAACACTGGCTACTTGAACTGTTACTCTTGACATTCCCACATGCACAAACTCCAGTAAATGTCATGTTCAATAGTGAAAAATAACTCTTGCAATAACTACTGTATTTTTATGTCTTTCAATTTTGAGTTTAATGTATTTTTTGTATTTGACGACGTCTATATTAGGGATAAGCGAGTGTGGCTTCACATTCATTCATAGCTTTAAGAAGAGGTATGATAAAATTAACGGAGCAGGGAGTGTGACCTAGTAGCGACCAGCGAAGAGGCTGGGCCAAGAGCTATGAATCAACCCCTGCAACCACAATTAGGCAAGTACATGTTCTGTTTGGCTCGTGTCTCCTGTTATTTAAAAAGCCTGTCTCCGGTTTAAGCTCTAAGATATATAACACAAATTATGTTGTTCATATTCATGGTAAAAGAGCAACGTTTTAATATGAAAAATAATGCTGCAAACCAAACAAACTTCGACACGAAGTAAGAAGTATTCTTATGTTTTATATTCTGTCCAAGATTGGATTTAAATGGCGTTTTGCTGATAATTGAAAGCAAAGGAAATGATACACCTTGCAGAACAAGCTTTCATCATTACTTGATAAAGCTCTACAGAATGTGAAGCGTTGCCCCAATTAAAGTTTCTTCTGCAACATGTGACGTTTATTCAGTGCACATGTGACGCAGGTGCCACTCTTATCTCACTACCACATGTCATCTTTTAATATTTACTGTTGTGAAAATTAAAGGTTTATCGTGCTAGTGAGAGTGTAATTATATATATATATATATATATATATATATATATATATATATATATATATATATATATATATATATATATATATATATATATACTACCGTCCTGCCAAGTGAGTGTAAAACGAAAGCCTGTAATTGTTTTACATGATGGTAGGATTGCTGGTGTCCTTTTTTCTGTCTCATGAACATGCAAGATTTCAGGTACGTCTTGCTACTTCTACTTACACTTAGGTCACACTACACATACATGTACAAGCACATATATACACACCCCTCTGGGTTTTCTTCTATTTTCTTTCTAGTTCTTATTCTTGTTTATTTTCTCTTATCTCCATGGGGAAGTGGAACAGAATTCTTCCTCCGTAAGCCATGCGTGTTGTAAGAGGCGACTAAAATGCCGGGAGCAAGGGGCTAGTAACCTCTTCTCCTGTATATATTACTAAATGTAAAAGGAGAAACTTTCGTTTTTCCTTTTGGGCCACCCTGCCTCGGTGGGATACGGCCGGTGTGTTGAAAGAAGAAGAAGAAATATATATATATATATATATATATATATATATATATATATATATATATATAATACATACGTGTAGAACAAGGGTTTACTGCAACAACGTTTCGCTCAACGCAGTGTTTGATAGGTGATAAAACTCTACAGAGGAAAACGTTCCCATAATAAATGGTTATGCACCTGTCTTCTCTTCACTGCTGTGTAACTGCCTCAGTACACTAACTCTAAATATTGTATACATGTTCATGTGATCACTGTTTGCCACGTAACGATGTGCGACGCTCAACATCTAAGTTCCTTCAGGGATGGTGTCTTAATGCTGGTGAAGGGATCTTGATCTGAGGAACTGGAACTACCCTTCCCTTCCTCGGATCAAATCTGATTGCCCCCTTCTTCCCCAGACGCTCTATATCCCTTATGGGTTTCGTGTTTTTTGCATGACAATAATAAGTGAACAGTTTAGATTTAGCAGCTTAGTTTTTATTCAAACATGTATAGTCTAAGGCATACTTAATCTCCATGGAATATTTTCTCCAATCCTCCTCCCTAGATCATGACTCAGAATATTAAATTCTTGCTTCCTCTTTATATATTTTATTGTTTGTCTCGTCATTGTGTTCACGGGCATATGATAAAATTTATTATCAATCTTCAATTATATATAACACAAGTTTGTATAGTAAAACTAAAGTTACAAGGGAAAGCACTGCCATCATTGTATGTACTGCAAGTGATGGATGGATGGAGGCTAAGATGTTATTCTCTGCTTTTTAATGAGACAATGATGTTGTGGGGTGGAATTTTGCTGCGCATCGTGCAGTGTTATGGAAGGTGTTGCACTCTAACATATAAAATCTAAGTTACCAAATTGTAATTATTTACCCATATATACATGGGATCAACAAAGTTGATCCCATGTATCAGAAACCTTCCCTATGAGGATAGACTAAGGGCCCTGAATCTGCACTCTCTAGAAAGACGTAGAATTAGGGGGGATATGATTGAGGTGTATAAATGGAAGACAGGAATAAATAAAGGGGATGTAAATAGTGCTGAAAATATCTAGCCTAGACAGGACTCGTAGCAATGGTTTTAAGTTTGAAAAATTCAGATTCAGGAAGGATATAGGAAAGTACTGGTTTGGTAATAGAGTTGTGGATGAGTGGAACAAACTCCCGAGTACAGTTATAGAGGCCAGAACGTTGTGTAGCTTTAAAAATAGGTTGGATAAATACATGAGTAGATGTGGGTGGGTGTGAGTTGGACCTGATAGCTTGAGCTACGAGGTCGGTTGCCGTGTTCCTCAAGTCAATGTGACCTGACCTGACTAGGTTGGGTGCATTGGCTTAAGCCGGTAGGAGACTTGGACCTGCCTCGCATGGGCCAGTAGGCCTTCTGCAGTGTTCCTTCGTTCTTATGTTCTTATCTAGTTCCTCTAAGCCAGTAGTGCAGTTGAAGATTGAGACACTTATGCAGCATATGAGAATCTTTATTCAGGAAACGTTTCGCCACACAGTGGCTTCATCAGTCCTGAATAAAGATTCTCATATGCTGCATAAGTGTCTCAATCTTCAACTTGTCGGTTTTTCAAACCATTCATCACACAGTAGTGCAGTATATGGCACAGGTAAGCCAGCGGTCACAAATGCCCAGCACTGGTAAACCAACGTTTAAACTTAACCAAGACCTGCCTAACTACAATAACCAAATAACAGAAGACAGCTAACTTAAAGGGACCTATTAAGCCTGGCAGTACGGGGCGTATACTGAGAACCTCGTTCATGCATTTTCACACGCACTGTAACGAATGTGGACGAAGGGTTAGAGAAAGACACGTGCCAGGAAACAGTTTTCTGTCGAACACAAAACATCCACTACCTGGGATATATGTCACAAATCTCGAGCTACCAAGAAGTGACACTCATCAAGGGTTGACAGTCTATGTTGTTGGTTTAAGAGCCGGACCAGTACACTGCCTGGTGGTTAATGTATCAGGGGCACAATTTGCATGAGACATCTGGTGGATCACCACACTTGTCCTCTTCATCTATGTATACAACCTATATTTTCGTACGTTGTACTCCACGTCAATTTTTAACATTTTCTCTAAACTTGATAAAATACTTTCTTAAACCTACATCAGGTTAGGTTATCTTAAGTTAGGGTGTGCTAGGCTGGGTTAGGCTTGGTTTTCATTATTTTATATTAGGTTTGGTTGAGTTAAGGAAGGCTGAACTAGGTTAAATAAACCTATAAAAAAAAGGGTGTTGATACGCCTGGCAACGAAATAATCAAGAGTAACGAGGAAACATTCAAATATGAACGAGTATCACCTGTGGTGCGAGAATAGTCTGATGTGTAACAGCAACTACATGTAGTTTGAAGTTATATTACCTGGAACTCAACAATAATGAAACTCGTGTGATGAATGGTTTGAAAAACCGACAAGTTGAAGATTGAGACACTTATGCAGCATTTGGGAATCTTTATTCAGGAAACGTTTCGCCACACAGTGGCTTCATCAGTCCAATACAAAGAGGAAGGCGTAAGGAGAGGAGTATGAGGTAATCAGTCCCTCAGCCTGGAGTCGATGTGTTCAGTCCATCAATCTTGTAGAATGTACAGCATAGGGCCGTAGACGTGGCTTATATACTTCACCTCACCTCACTACAGTATATAAGCCACGTCTACGGCCCTATGCTGTACATTCTACAAGATTGATGGACTGAACACATCGACTCCAGGCTGAGGGACTGATTACCTCATACTCCTCCTCTCCTTACGCCTTCCTCTTTGTATTGGACTGATGAAGCCACTGTGTGGCGAAACGTTTCCTGAATAAAGATTCCCATATGCTGCACAAGTGTCTCAATATTCAATAATGAAACTCGTGCAAATTATAAAAAAAAGGAAAACTAATTTCCTGTAATAGCCCATCGGCTTACAACCGGAGTCTGGATCAGTCCTTGGTTGAGAGACATCTGAATGTAAGTCCTCTAATGACTACGGTCCCTGTGTGTAAATAAGTCGTGTTAAACTTTTAGGAAAATAAAAATATGGTTCACCCACCAGCTAATGATGGGCGAAAGTTTTCCAAAAATTGTACGTATCTTATTTGCACACCTGTGGAGATGAGTTGTATGCCTTTACTGGTACCTACAGCAGTAATTAATACGTATCTTATTTACACACCTGTGGAGATGAGTTGTATGCCTTTACTGGTACCTACAGCAGTAATTAAGCCCTCGGGTGTTAGCTGACTGCTGTAAGTCGCATCTTGAGGAACAGAACCCGAGGACCCTATCGGAAATAAACCACAATGCTTTACTTTACTGAGCTATCCTCGGTTACTAACCCTCCGAGGTTAATAATCCGAATGTCTTCTATATAAAGACAGGAATGGGGTGAAAGGACAAGTGCACATAGTTAGGACGTTTACTGGATACGTGCTTGCACTTTATTCCTTTCATCCATATTGCCAGTATACCTTCTACTTTCAAAGACAAGAATGACTGATCTGTAGTTAAAGTGAGTCAGCCGTCAACACATGACGCAATGGAAAGGGTAACGCCCGGGGTCGGCAGTCTGCCACGTACACACACACACACACACACACACACACACACACACACACACACACACAGCATGTGGTGACATCACACGTATACACAGGGTATATAGTGACGTCACACGTATACACAGGGTATATAGTGACGTCACACGTATACACAGGGTATATAGTGACGTCACACGTATACACAGGGTATATAGTGACGTCACACGTATACACAGGGTATATAGTGACGTCACACGTATACACAGGGTATATAGTGACGTCACACGTATACAGAGACGATGCAGAGATCACAAACCATCATTCATCTCTTAGTTCTGCATCAATAAACAGTTTGTAAGATTGACAAACGAGACATCTAGGTACTGTATCCCAACCGTAGTCTGAATTTTTCATCATTATGTACACAGTTGTACCTTCAGCAGGTACTGAAGCTTTCCTAATAGGAATTTTTCCCAGGCTATAACTTTCAGTATTATGACACCGTGGAGGGTGGGGGAGGAAGAGAAGAGGATCCACTATAACATTCACCAGCATATTATGTAAAGTAAAAGGACACAAGTGCAATTAATGTGACATTTTATTCTCGGTAATTCTACCAACATTATTACAGCATATTATGTGTAATATACACAGTCAACGTAGCTTCTCGCATATGCCCCTTCCAGGTTAAATTTAGATGATTTTAAAGAATGCTGTTCAAAATTTCTACAATGTTAGTATTAATAACATGATTATTATAGGTTTCTCTCATGCTGTCTGCATAATCACCATATTTCTTTGGGGATATATGTTATATCTGTTAATGGTTTCCAGATAAAGAATAACAAATCATAAATAATACAATGGTTTGAACAATTCAACGAGATAATCTTCTCCACGATCCGGTCTCAAAGTCTCATCAATAAGAAAGGAACTATTACAAAAATAAGAACTGATACGAAAAATACCTTAGTACAGCGAATGTAATTAAAAAATCGTAAGGGTCACCTGTTATATTCCGCGTTTATTATATTAAAAAGCAATTTAGAGTACAAAACAATAAGGTTAGTAAACCCCTCCGTACACTTTTTTTTTGTTTGTTTGTTTTTAGATCTTGGCCAAGGGGCAAGTGAATTGGGCAGCACCTGTCATCCAGCCGATGAATAGTGTAGCCATAAAAGCAATACAGAATGAACAAAATCACTATACTATGGTTAGAATAATTCATCAAAAAATCCAAGCTTAGAAGAGAAACCATTTTTCCCCGTCCCTTACCATACTGTCTTTATGTTAGGTAAAAGGACACAAGTGCAACTAATGTGACATTTTATTGTGGTAACGGTTCGCTCTCCGGGAGCTTCGTCAAGCTGTTGCTTGGAGAGCGAAACGTTGCCACAATAAAATGTCGCACAAGTTGCACTTGTGTCTTTTTACTTAACATACTGTCGGTAATTCTACCACATTAATAGTCTTTAGGCCTTCTCTTACTTTTTCTCGCCCCAGTTGAGACTTGACAAAGGAAGAGGACAGATCAAAATGTCGTCATAAGGTTCCTCTCCTACATCTGGGTTTTTGGTTAATAATAACAGTACACTATAACCGAAATAGTTGACATTCCAATGTCAACTATTTGGGCTATACTAAAGAAACAAGAACGAGAAAAGACAAGCTAGCCTAGGGCGACCAGGCGAGAAGCAAAGTAATGGGCCTCGTTCACCTTGACGCCTCGCACTAGTGGTCAGGTTGACCAGTAACACGTCTCCTAAGGTGGTGTTGTCTGGTGGTGGTGACTGATGTTTGTGATGCTTTTACAGTATTGGTGTGTGATGATAATGGAGTGAAAGTATTGTTGGTAGCGTCTGTAAGACAGTCCGGGTATGAGTGGCACCAAGGGGACAAGTATGGTGATAGAGGACAGAACATCAACCCCGTGATATTGACAAAGGTCGTGGTCGCTTCCTAACGTAACTGTAGCTCCTTGGAGATTCTTGACACGTCACAGTGTTTACTCCAGGCTTCATCTTACACCCCTTGTGGCACTTTATTAGCCTTACCGCTGCACATGCACTACATTCCATATCACATATGTTGTACAGCTGCTATCATCAAGGAACGTCAACTCTACATAACTAACGTTGGATTTCCAAATCATTATTATTACATTCACTGAGAAACACCAAACCGATAAGTCTTACAGCACCTCTGGAATGGGAGGTAATCAGGCCTGATAAAAAAAAAAGGGGGGGGAGAGGCTCTTTGGCAGCAAGAATGCACCCCCCACTAAAGGGTCTGTTTCCAAGAAGTTATCATAAGCGTGTATCTAGTATATAGCAAGTCACCATCACAGTCTTCCTGTTATTGGTTGTTATTGGCGTTATTGGTTATTGGCAGATAATTATATGTAAATTTGAATTAATGTTAAGGTAACGTTAACTAACCTTGAATAATTTATATATATTTAAGAAGAATTTAAATATAGTCTACAATTCTGAAATGAAACTTCTGACACAGTTTTGTGTCTTCCTGAACCATTATTAAGTACCAAGAGGATTGATTTGATGACAACTGAGCTTTACGTGTATTATTAAAAAAAAAAAAGATGAAATTAAACGCATTATAAAATTAACGCTGTATATGGAAGACGGGTTGCCAGGCTAAAGTTGCTTTGAACGTAGTAGTCCTTGATTGGCACAGGTAGGCAGTTCTTGTAGGAAGTTCAGAGTACATGGTCCAAGACGCTTGGTCCAGGGTGTGAGCTCCACAATGCATAGTCCAAGGTGCTTGGTCCAGGGTGTGGTCCACGATGCAGGAGGCTAGCGCTATCTTGTTGCGGCGTCCTTGTCACCTGACATTTTAGGAGCTGACAACTATGCAGACTTATCCTGGCTCTCTGCCCACCCTAACTTGCCCATACCGTTACTTGCTCCTGCCGCGTTCTGTTTTCTTTTACTGTACAAGCGTTATACTGCCGCAGTGCATATCATTATGCGTGATGCAAGACACACTACACGTACTGCTGCTCGTGCATTTCTGCCCGATGAATATAACACAAACTTGGATATTTGTGATTCTAAGATAGGTTATAGGTATCCCGGAACATGCTGTTTCAGGTGGAAGGTAGAAAGTGGGGGAGGAAGGGGCATAAAATGCTAGGTTAGTTACTGGAAGTGTAATTCACAGCTATTGTCGGTTAACTATGCACAAATATAGGGTAATTTACATTAACTAAATATATCCAAGAATAACAAATATTTAAGTTTCGACGCTATTCAGAAATACACGAGCTGTGATGTGTACAAAAATACACGTGGTGTTTGGAGGACATTACCAAGCGGGGTTATACAGTATAAACATCACTGATCGTCTGTCTGTAGTTGTAAACTAGTGTGCCAGATTCTCTCACAGTTTTCAACAGGATTTTATACCTTTCGATTCCACGAAGACGAATTATTACAGAAAACCATCCTTTGTGGAGTACAATAAGAAAACCGTTCTGGCTCAGTATGACAGGAAACTCATCCTTTGTCATGGAGTATGATAAAGTATCTTGCTGCTGCTGCTGCAGTATTACATCCAGTGATGTGTTAGAACAATAATGAAAGTGTCCTGCAGCATGTACACTGTAATATTAATGTGCTATCGGCACGTGGGTTGTCTGGCGTTACCAGAAGCGTTAGTTCAGTGATGCAACAGTTCTTTCAAGGAAAGTCAGCATAAAAAACAACAACGTGCGAGAAAGCACGTATCGCTAGTGAATACAGTTCATGTTTAAAACAGACAACGGTAGGCTGGGGTTCAGATATTTACTGCCACGAAGTGTTTTCATTTTAGGTTAAAGGAATTTAAAGTCTGTTGACTACACGAGGGTCATTTAAGACTGCAAGTAACATGTTCACCACCATTTATATCCTGCGGTTTTCTGGGTACCCAGCCGCTGATACATCCAGTACACATACTCGCGCGCAGGTAGATTTTTTTTATCGCATTCTAAGTGGTTAATTTCAGTTAACCTAAATTAACTTAACCTTAAAATAGGCACATAGAAAAACCGGTTTTAGCACGGAACATTTGAAAACTAACGGCGTTCTCAGGATGTTCATATTATTTTTTCATATACTCTCAAGCGTCGCAAACGTTTAAAAGAACACATTTCTGAAGTGTTTGGAAACGCCGGTTCCCTTAAGAACATAAAAGCGAGGGATTTTTCTTAGAGGTCATTTTGCAACGTTGGCAAGAACTGTAGATGTGAGAACCATCTCACACTACCTGCGCAATTTCTCCATATTTATGAGGACAAACCTAATAAAAAGAATGATGCTGTATATAAAAGTATAAAACCACGTTACTGTTGTTATGAGATTATCCATGTTGCTGGTGTTGTATCACTGCTGTGAGAATATCCATGTTGCTGGTGTTGTATCACTGCTGTGAGAATATCCATGTTGCTGGTGTTGTATCACTGTTGTGAGAATATCCATGTTGCTGGTGTTGTATCATTGTTGTGAGAATATCCATGTTGCTGGTGTTGTATCACTGTTGTGAGAATATCCATGTTGCTGGTGTTGTATCACTGCTGTGAGAATATCCATGTTGCTGGTGTTGTATCATTGTTGTGAGAATATCCATGTTGCTGGTGTTGTATCATTGTTGTGAGAATATCCATGTTGCTGGTGTTGTATCACTGCTGTGAGAATATCCATGTTGCTGGTGTTGTATCACTGCTGTGAGATTATCCATGTTGCTGGTGTTGTATCACTGCTGTGAGAATATCCATGTTGCTGGTGTTGTATCATTGTTGTGAGAATATCCATGTTGCTGGTGTTGTATCACTGTTGTGAGAATATCCATGTTGCTGGTGTTGTATCACTGTTGTGAGAATATCCATGTTGCTGGTGTTGTATCACTGCTGTGAGAATATCCATGTTGCTGGTGTTGTATCATTGTTGTGAGAATATCCATGTTGCTGGTGTTGTATCATTGTTGTGAGAATATCCATGTTGCTGGTGTTGTATCACTGTTGTGAGAATATCCATGTTGCTGGTGTTGTATCACTGTTGTGAGAATATCCATGTTGCTGGTGTTGTATCACTGTTGTGAGAATATCCATGTTGCTGGTGTTGTATCACTGTTGTGAGAAAACCCATGTTGCTGGTGCTGTATCACTGGTGTTGTGAGAAAACCCATGTTGCTGGTGCTGTATCACTGGTGTTGTGAGAATACACACGTTGCTGTGAGAATACACGTTACTAGCGTTGTATCACTGGTAATGTGAATACACATGTTGCTGGTGCTGTATCACTGGTAGTGTGAGAATACCCATCAATGGCAACAAAAATGACACGTTAGTGCTACATGGAAACCTTTATAAGTGACGTTACGCCTGGTTTACAACTTTTTTTTTAGTAACTTACTAACCATTTTCAAATAAACTAAGTAAATCGTTTTCATTATAATGTTTTCCAAATAGTAAAGTCTTATTGTTCCAGGGTTCTGACAAGAAGGAAAGTTTTGCTTTAGGAAAATATTTTTCCCTGCAGTAGTATACACCTGTGTCAGTATACATTCAAGAGAAAAAAATAGGTCAGTTTACTTACACTCCTGCTGCCCCTTCCCACGATAGGTAGGTAAGGTTTGTCAGGAAACAGGACAAGTGTTTCCTGACGCGGGTTTTAGTCAGATGACCCATCGTTGGAGTTCTTGCTCATCTGACCAACGCCTTCCGCTGGCTTACTGGTCCACCCCTTTAAAAATTAATGGTTATCATTATAACCATTTTTTACCCCTTCCCACCTAGCAGTAAAAATAGGTACTAGTGTGTAAGCCGTCCTGCTAGAATGTTATATCCTGTGTAAGAAAGTACTCCAGTCCTGCGTAAAAAAAAAAAAAAAACTTTCTGGAAGTATTCAAGTGCTAGATAAAGGTATCTGTGCATCTAATGATATTGATTAAAAACACAGACGATGTTTCTGTCAGTCCTGGACCTTTATGAAGTCACAGCTGTGACTTAATAATGTTCACCGGAAACATAGTCTAAAGTTTTCTAAGTATAGGTTAATGTGAATTGCTCGGGTTGGGTTAGGACTAAGAAGAATTAATGCTAAAGGATTATATAGATGTGTATTTTTTATGCTTATAGTAAGGTACAGTATCAGGTACTAACAAGAAGTTAAAAGTTACAAGATTATTTACTAAAATAAAATACAAATTGTTAGTGACATTCCAAAAGCTTGTATCGTGACTTTTATTCTTCTTTATAATATGAGATCATTTTTTATGTATATGGAAAATCTAGGTCCAGTACGCAAGTGGTTATTTAACTACGAGTACGCCAGTGGGTGGTTATTTAGCCATGGGTAGCAAGTGGTTATTTAACCACGAGTATATAGCACGGTACACCACTTGTTCCTCTGACAAAACTGGAGCCACTTAACTTTCCTGACGATTAACGCCCACCATCAACTACGTCAGTATTACGTGCGTGTTACTCGACAAGTCGAAATATTGACTCTTTGTATACAACCACAAACTTGATACCCTTTACAAAAATGTTCCTCGCGTAATTATTAGTTTCTACTGTAAGGTCAATGCAAAAAAAAAAAAAAAATCATAGGCGAGAAGGTAAATGTTTGGTAGAGGGAATGTCACAAGTACTGTGTTGAGGAAGTAAGGTACATACCGGAATCATTTGTGATAAAACAACCACAGTAATCCGAGAACAAAATCCTGGCCTACGATAACGTGTTGATAGCATGTCTTGCTAGCACTCGCGTTACCTGCAACTGTCCAAAAGCAGCGTAAGTGTAAATATCAGCCCCCCCCCAATATATATAATATATATATATACATTTATTTATATATATAACAGGAGTGAAGGGAGTATATGCGTACGGATACTGTACTGATATACTCCGTAGAAGTAGTGCCTGTCCCTGTAACATGGCACTGCACGAGCAGTACTTGTCTTGGTACATTGGTACCAGTACACTGCCCGTGACATCACAACTTCAGCAGTAACAGGCTCACCCCCACATATTTACATACGCTATAAAAGGTTATATCCAGCAAGTTGATTATGAATCTTCCCAACTTAATGTTTTCTTCTCCACCATAGGAAAAAATCTAGCAAACAAAATACCAAGTACAAACGCCCGTCCATCAGACTACCTCATAGGTACCTACCCAAATACGCTATTCCTAGCTCCAACCCCACTGAAGTTATGCTCATCATAAGCACCCTTAAAAACAAGGCAGGAGACAAACAACTTGCCTGCTTTTATGTACAAAAAAGCTTCTCAAGTATTGTCACCAATTATTGCAACGCTTTTTAACAAATCCATTGAATCGTCTACCTTCCCAACAATCCTCAAAATAGCGAGGGTCACTCCGATCCATAAAGGAGGTGACCAAACTGACTTGAGTAACTATAGACCAATATCTAACTTACCACTGCTCTCTAAAATCTTTGAAAAATTAATTCATGACGAATTTATTCCTACCTCGTTTCACACAACATATTAAACCCTTGTCAGTTTGGATTCAGGAATAATAAAAGCACAAATGACGCTATCATACACATGCTAGAACTAATATATACCGCACTTGAAAAGAAAGAAGTCCCGCTGGACATTTTCATTGATTTACGTAAAGCTTTCGATACAGTCGACCATGAACTACTGTACTCCAAATTAATGCACTATGGTATCAGAGGCCACTCCCTCAACTACCTAAAGTCATACCTTAGTAACAGAACTCAATATGTGTATGCAAATGACGCAAACTCCTCCACCCAACCAATCACAGTAGGAGTCCCACAAGGAAGTGTCCTTGGACCACTCCTCTTTCTCATCTACATCAATGATCTACCGAATGCATCACAGCTACTCAAACCCATATTATTTGCAGATGACACTACATATGTATTTTTCCACCCAAACAAAGTCATACTAGCAAACACAGTCAATGCTGAATTACAGAAAATATTTGCCTGGATGATGACTAACAAACTTACCCTGAACACTGATAAAACCCTATTTCATTCAGTCTGGAAACAAAGCTGCAAATGATCCAATTAATATTACGCTAAATGGATCATCAGTCACAAGACTCAGAGGGAAAATTCCTAGGTATCCACCTTGACAGTAGCCTTAAGTTCCGGGCACACATACAACAAATCACCAAGAAAATCTCCAAGACCGTAGGTATACTATCAAAGATAAGGTATACGTTCCACAATCAGCTCTCCTGGCACTGTACAATTCACTCATATACCCTTATCTTACGTATGGAATTTGTGCATGGGGATCAACAACATCCAATCACCTAAAACCCCTAATAACCCAGCAAAAGGCAGCAGGCAGCAGTAAGAATGATAAATTCCCACTCCCGCCAGCATACTCCACCAATTTTCAGAAGTCTGAATCTGCTCACCATTAAGAACATCCATAATTATTCATGTGCCTACTACATACACAGAACAATACACGCAAATATAAACCCTCCACTCAAACTTCTCCTCACCAACCTAAACAGGACACATGACCACAACACAAGACATATCACAGTGTGTAAAAACTATGCACATAAAGGGTCCCAAAATATGGAATTCATTATCAGAAGATATTAAAGTAACCCAGTCTGAAAATCAATTTAAGACTCTTCTCAAAAGCCACTTAATCACCCTAGACTAAATGCTAAATACTCAGTACACACTTACTCACCTATGTACTCCCACATCATAACTGAAACAATCACTTTGAACCTTTTATCCATTGTTGACAGGAATATAATTGAATCATTGTTTTTCACAAAAGCATTTTAGAATATAAATATATCTTTGTATTATACAAATTTTGATTCATTTATAATTAATATTCTACTGTACAACTATGAAATAATTACTTTCCTACTGTACAACTATGATATATTACTTAGTATTAAGTAGAATGTAAGCCAATAATGTTAAGTTGGCCCATAATGCCAAGGCATAATAGAGGCTCTCTTTGTATTGCATCCCACTATTGTATATACACAATCTCAATGTACTGTTTGCAAAGACATTAAATAAATAAATAAAATAAAACTCTGTCTCAGCCGCAGTAACCACCCTCACTATTACCACCGTGCGCTCAGACACATACGAACCGTAGAAGAAAAAGGGACTCCAAAGAGACCCGGACTCCACGAGTGGTCAAACATGTTCCTATTGAAATTCAACCCCACCAATCGCAAATTTATGAGTACTGAAAAATAGGACAAGACCAAACACTGCATAGAAGAAGTGAGGAAAAAACTGAAGGCCACAGAGACAAAGGATGTAATAGTAAACATATTACAGAGTATCACCACAAGTGCATATTAACAACATGACTTCGGTGGCTTCTTCGAGATCAAGAACCAAAGACCAGATTTCAGAAACCCCAAGATATGCTGTATATAGTTAAGGTTTTAAGTAACAGTATCTCAAGCTCATCGTGGAGCATACACTTGATCAAGCATGTACAAAAGATGGAAAAAAGTACAGAGGTTTGAGACCAGAATAATTCCCAAGAGGCAGGACAGACTAAGGAAACTGACTACATTGCAAGACGGGAGAGAAGCAATGATCATGACATACTAGATACTCAAGAGGCAGTGCCTGGACCTATGCACACATTAAAGGAGAGATCCAAACTACACAGTACTCCTAACTTCTGCGGGATGGTTTATACCACAGATCAGTATTTATTACACCTTAATATTTGAAACATTCAATGTAAGGCACACACACACACACACACACACACACACACAGGACATAGATATATACTTATCTTGATGTATAAGTGATTTTAATTTTTATTCAAGTTTTCCAGATGTTAGTATACAGAGGAATGTTTTAATAATCCTTGTGCAGAAAAACTTTACACTAACAATTATCTAATAAAGCTAACCTAACGTAAACTAGCATGAGGAAAGTGTGTGGAACAACTGGGAGAAACCGAGACGTCAAAAGATTTTACTACCAACGCCAGCAGTTTCCCGAGCCTCTGGCCTTTCCTGACAGTCGAGTCACTTCTACAAACATTCACAGGACGTTCACTAATGGCATTCCACAAACAACAATTACAGTGTTTGAATTTAAAATTATACTAAGATGTTAACGATTACAAAAGCACTTCTGAGTAATTATCACTTTTATGAATACAGCGAGGCAGGCATACTATCTTGCTCAGCCCGACCCGCAAGTGTGGTCGTGACGACCTAGTCTGGTTTGATCTTGACCTCACAACAGTGTTTATCATGACTATCACCATGATACCACCAGTGGGGTAGTACTCAACACGAGTACTGCCCCACAGTGTACCTCAACATGAGTACCACCCCACAGTGTACCTTAGCATAAGTACTACCACACAGTGTACCTTATCAGCAAACTACACCACCACCTGCTCCAGGAAAATTTTATTCCGACTGTGAAGCCACCAGCACCCATCAGTGACTTTGTCATGAACCACGAATTACTGTATCGCACAGCCGAGCTGGGTACTCCAAGCAGACGGGTATACAACGTTAGTAATTCCACAGTCACTAGTGAATGTAGCCTTACAGCTAGTTCACGATGTACCAAGTGTTGCGCACCCTGGTATGGATCGTTCAGCAAAACAAGCCAGGTTGAAATATTTTTGGCCTCGTATGGCAACTATATTTCTGAGTATGTTAAGAAATGTAGTGTTTGCATGCAACACAAAGGCAATGTTAATGGTTCTAATCCTATCCAGGTGTATCCAACTACTAGCGAACCATGGGAAAGAGTTGCGCTAGATCTGTTAACTAATTTCCAATGTTCCCTCCAGGGCAACAAACATCTGTGTGTTATGGTAGATCATTTCACCAGATATTGCGAGTTAGTTCCTATTGCAGATAAGACTGCTGAGATAGTAGCTAAAGAGTTTAAAGAACGCATCATCTGCAGGCATACAACTCCTAAGTCCCTAGTAACCGAAAATGGAGGTGAATTCTGTAATGAGATTCTTGAAAATTTGTGTACTTTATACAAGATCTCTAAATCTACCATTGTTCCTCACCATCCTGCCAGTAATGGGTTAGCAGAACGAACCAATAAGAAAGAACTTGATGTCTTGAGAGCCACTATCAAACCCATTAGTTAAACTTGGGATGAAGTTATACATGATGGTCAGTGTGCCATAAATTCTGCTTACAATGTTTCTATAGGTGACACTCCACATTAAGCGTTGTACGGTGTATATAAGCGTTTGCTTTATGAGTTATATTCTAACCCGAAACCAAATTACAACCCTGATTTCATAGCAACTCGTACCAGCTTAGCTCAAAGTGTTTCTAGAAGAATCCGTGAAACACTTCATAAATCAACAGCAGAATTTACAAGTCACTAATACTCGAGCAAAGCTGACCAACAAAATTAAAGTAGGTTCCAGAGTTATGCTGACCAACAAAACATCTGTAATGCCTAAGCTCGATCAAAAGTTTGTTGGTCCTTATCGAGTAGTTGAACATAACAATGGCAATAAGTATAAGGTTAGAGAAATTAGTACTGGTCAGTATAAAGAATCGCATTTAGATCACATGAAACTAGTATGTGATGATGTTTCTTCCCATCTGACAATCCTCCTGACTCTGTACCCTCTACCGTACCCTCTACCTCTAATACTCAGTCAGACGATCAGCCTGAATGTCGTTATTTAGTAAGTACACAACAAGTATTGAGAAATCCTCAAGTATCATTTGTAAATATCAATTCAGATCTGTCTCAACCACGGCACGAGTTAGCCAGTGCAACAGAGTTTGATCCTCCCAGAGATGATACCCATTCTGCATGTGTAAATCTCACCCTAGCAGAGTTGGGGTTACATGTAAATAACCTGTATAGATGAATAATATAGTTTAAAATGTATTTCAACTCTCCATTACAATATCAATTTATTAATATTCAAGAATTTTGTGTGTGTTTATGTTCTCTCCGAATTCTGAGGATTAACAGTCTAGATTTGAGTGCCTTTTCTGTTAAACACTTTCTTTGTACATATCCTTCCTCAGAATCTGTAGTTCACATGAATACAGATCGATTGATCAATTTTTTTTTTCACTTTTATTGTATAATCCCATCGTTGAATCTAATATTTCTATGAACTGTGCTATATCATACCTTGTAATGCATTACAATAAGTTCCATTATATCAGCTTCCATCCCGATAATCTCCTTATGTATGTTTTAATGTTCAACTGTTGTGTACTTTGACAATGTATAGAATTAGCCCAGAGCTGTACGCCTGTCACCTCTAGTTTGTATTAGCTGTATGTCGGGATGTCATACGTTAGCGTCGCCAAGCTCTCAGAAGTATCAGTAGTAATGACTCATACCAACCGTTATTGATTTACTGCCTCCTGCGTAAATCACTGACCTTTACTTCTGACCTAGTACGATTTGAATGCCGCTCGCCCTCCAGGCACTCGGAGGGAGTTCAAGTCGAGTCGTAAGAGAAGAGACAGGTCAGGCCTGGCGTCCCCATATATTCCATCTAATATACATACTAGAACATCCGACGTGAGTGTTTATTACCCAATCCATGTTTCGAATCCCCATGTGACATGAGTACTACCCCACAGTGTACCTCATCAGCAAACTGCAACATCACCATTAACTGGCAGGACCTTCCACTCAAAGGTTAGCATCTCACGCAGGTCCCAGTCCCCCCTTCCCCATTCCCCTCGGAGAAGAGGGTGCCCTTGTATTCCCCATCTCCACTGCACGAATACACGCACACGAAAACCTCGATGAAGAAGTGGTGGAACAGACTCCATACATAGTTTTAAGAATAGGTCCCAAAAGGCTAGGAGAGAGTGACTCTAGCAAGCGGCAAGTTGAAGCACGGGACCAGGAGATAAGACTCGACCCCTGCAACTACATATAGGCGAGTACATTCACACACCCTAAACACAATCACGAATTAACATATTAAATGCAGGGTAAAAAAAAAATTCGAACCTAAAAATTTTTTTACAGTCAACTTGTACTCTTCCCGACACACGGCTGCGAGGCGCACCGTTATGTGCCATTTTTTCTCTCAGCTAACGAAAATTATCTAACAGGAAATTATCAAAAGGAAGCACTAAACCTACCAGGGTCATATAGTTCTGCTCTCACAGGAGAAAATTTCAATCTTTGATATTTACTCCAATAGACAAGAATACGCTCCAGAAATCACTAGGTCTGCTCTCTGACGTCAGTACACTAATAATGCTCAATGATGATCATTAATGCTGTGGATACTGGTGGTGGTAGCACTGTTGCTGGTGATGCTGCGGAAGGCGACAGTGGTGGTGTGCAGGTGCTGTTAGTAGTAAACTATGTAGTATGGTGACTGGATGCTACTAATCAACACAGTTGATGCTGCTGCTGCTAGTGTGGATTTTTTTTTATTTTTTCCTGAATTCAGCATGTGTAAGTTTGAATAATATAATTGTGTATTAAAATGTGATGCTGATTTGACCCTTCAAGAAATTTTGTGACGGAGGGTGTGCATTGGCTGTGGAGTGATACAAGGATCAGTTCCTTTAATTTTCATAGTCCACACTATTTTATAATTTACCATTACTGGCATTAATGTTTAATATTGTAATTAATTTAATGTCAGGTCAAACTTTTTTGCGAGTGGCGAAGGAGTGGGCATCAAAGGAGTGACAGGCCTGTGACATACTGTGACTAAGTCCTACTTACCTCACCCAAATTACTTACATGTAATAATTCAGGTAATACCCTGTAAACTTCATGCAGGTAATTTTTCACAGCTGGTGATGCAAATAAACGATATAGTATAGTGACTCTAGAGTGCTATTAATCAGTCAACATTGTGATATCAGAAAATTAATATCGCTAACCATATTCACTTAATCCTTAATTCACATTTTCCTTTAATGGTCGCAGGACACATCTGGTTGTCTGGCTGGACGGGTGTGTTGTGCTTGTCTACTTTCATTAACTGCCCCTTCTTCACCTAGTAAATAAGTACCCGAATGTTAGTCACCACCAGTGATAATCTTCAGATTTAAACAGTTTCCTTTTTTTTATGGGGGGGGGGGGAGGAAAGAGATACTTCGTCGCCATTATTACATTAACAGATGAAAACACTAAGCCCGTAGGGGTTGGTCATACAGCGCCTGGGGAAGTAAGAACTAATCAGGTTTAATCCAGGGCAAGAGATCAGGTCCAATTCCTTGAATGAAGACCCCCTCAACGGCATCAAGGTCATATCGCGGTTGTTAACAACTAACTGGTTAGAGATCGGACCAAGATATCCGACAGAAAATAAAGTCACCACCACGCCTTGAGTTGAATTACTCATGTTTTTAGCGTTTCGTTAAATACAATACCATCACCCGTGGTGCAAGAATGTGATGACTTATTAGGCTACTTAATTTCTAAATAAATTTGACATAGTCTTAAACAGCAACGTTTTACAATAACATAGGCGTATTGACGTGTACTTTAGTCCAGTATTAAACTACAAATTGGAGGTCGGCTTATTATTATTATAATTATTATAATAATATGACACGTTAAACCTATTGGGGGTCATTCAGCCTGTGTGGAGGTTCGATCTACAGTTCCCTAATCACGAGACATACGTAACCCTCGCGCCAGGCTCCCCACAGGTCAAGTAAGGTGTGGGAAATTATCTGTGATACACCCATAAATCCGCACAATCCCCAAATAGCATGGCTGGTGTGGAGGCAGTGTGAGAGAGACCTTGAGAAAGAGTACGTATGACCCATACCTTATTAGTCTACTTGAAGTCTCCTAACTGGTAGAATTTAGTCCAGGCTGTAGGTCAGTGTCACAACGTTAGATCAAGGCCGTCTTCATATAAATACCTTACAGCCTTCATTATCAAATCAGCTGTTTTTTTCCTTCCCATATTTGACATACAGTTATTTTGAAGTGGCCATCTGCATATTCACTAGTTACTGAGAGGTGCGTAAAGTTATGATTTCTGCGGAGATGTACTGGCGGGATAAAAGTTCCACACAAACTGGATAAATCACTTTCGATGAGTGAAATCAGACATGCTGGAGGTGTGAAAGTGTAGGGTCGACTAGGTAGTGTAGCAGCAGCAGAAACAGCAACCTCATCTATATTTCGCGCTCAGGACCCAATATGTCGGATATAATCTTGCTGCCAAGATATTTCAAGCTGAGACCACGCTCAGATCAACGAGTCTGACCAGTAAGCTAATGGGTCAACGGCTACCACATCCACAAGTATCGGCAGAGAAAAATAAGGCACCAGTGGTGGATTTTTGCCATATCCCCGCCATAGAGAACCAGCTGGCACCACTGAACGACTCCTCTTATGAGATCTGTCAGGTGATTTTTCTCTGAAGAGTGCAATAACAACAATATTCAAAGCTAAATTTAAGTGGTTTTGTAGCGCTCACATGCGAACTGACAGCATTGTTAAAGTTAATTACGGCTTCTTGGTTAGGGTTTAGCATGTTATTATAGGATGTTTCGGGTTCAGCGTTTGAGAGGAGAGTCGAAGGCGACATATAGGCGCAACACATCTAAGAATAACAATACTGCTGCAACACACCTGAAAGTAAGTTATTAATATAGTTCTCACACTCCCTGACCATCTCACAATACAACCATCAAATAATAACCATGTATCAGCATTTTTAATTATCAGTTAGTAAATATTTTGTATATCTGTACTTCTAATTTATTAAGGGATACATAATGAGGACTACATCTATACCTTTTCCTGAGAATTTCTATATACAGAAATATTGCATATAAAGTGATACCACCCTTCTTTTAGCAATAGCATATTTCCTTCAGGTTGGAAGGCGTAACGCCGAGAAGACAGGTTTGTTGACAATGATATAAGTATGCAGAACAAGGCTTTCTCTACATCTGATTTTGTTTTTTAATGGTTGAACTTACAGCCTAAGATTATGAATAGTATACAGACAGTATACAGAGTCAGTTTAAGTAAACGGACACACTGAGGCTTGATAAAGCTCATGGCGAGCAAAATGTACCCTAAATAAAACAAAACCAAACTTCCAATAAAGGCTAAGAGATATTATCCTACCTCACTTCAAAGCTTAGCCTATTTAAGGTATACCAACACTGCGGATGCCACATGTCTGTTGTGGATGCATTATCATTATTTTCACTAGGAAGCAATAAACCCGGAGGAATTATACAGTCTGGGTAATTGGATGTAATCAAAAGTTGATTAATTGAAACGGAGGTTATATCCAATTCCAGAGATCAAGAGCTCTTCACCAGCATCGAGGCACTGCCATGGAATGGTGTGAATTCGGTTAAAATATCTGAAACGTTTAGGAGTATTAATTATACTGAGTGATGAATGAGTTTTGTGAAGCTAATACAAATAAGATCACTTCAGTGCGCAACTGATGTGTTGCAACCGACAAGGGCAGTGAAAGCTACACCGGCAGCCACGCAACACTCATTCATGTGTAAAATTCTACATCAAATTTGACCATAAAAGCAAGACCTTCATACATCTTTTATGAATTTAATTTATTGACCAGTGCAAATATTTTTTTGTGAATTTTACCGAACAGTTTGTAATCCTCGTAGGTTTTATACAACACAAGTATGACAGTTCTGTGGTCAGCACTCAACCGAAAGGTCATAAGGTTCGATCCCTGGGCAAGACGAGACGTGTGGGTAAGTCCCTATACTTGCTGCTCCTGTTTGCCTTGCAGTAAGAAGGTGAAAAAATAAATACATAAGCAGTATAATGTGATCCTTTATTGGCAACGTATCGCCCACACAGTGGGCTTTATCAAGTCACAAACAAATCTACCTGGGTTAAAGGTACGTGAGTATTTATAGGTTGGAGTCAGGTGGAGAATGCTGGGTAGACTGGATCTGAACCTGCATGTGACAATCTTCCGAGTAGTGAGAGAGTCTAAGGGCCTTCGGCCCTTAGACTCTCTTATGTTCATATGTGGGATAACGATAAAGTTTCCTGGCAAGGGGTTCAGCTATGTTATAGAAGCCGTTGTTTTGGTAGAAGTTGTTGGATATGCAGATAAAAAGTGATGATTCCAGGATTCTTCGGTATTGAGTGTTTTCTTCTCTGGAGACAAGTCTTGCTTTTCTGTAGTTGATTAAATGGTTGTGTGAATTTCGGTGTTGAACACAGAAATTCCTTAAACAGTCAGATCTGCCTGCGTACTAGTTTAATGCTGTGACCAACAGGATGCCAACTTCCTAAGTAGAATTCCTGATTCTCCCTGGTCATGGTTCTCATGCTTAACGGATGTGTTCATCTTCACAACTTGTAACACAGATAATGACGACCGAACTAATGAAGGAAAGTTATCAGTTCAAGCACAACATTCCAGGCGCTCTCACTAAATATGTTTTAGAGAACAAACCACCTGACTCGCATCTGCCTGGCCAGTCCTCCACCTGACGCCATCTCACACCTAACACTTTCTGAGTGAGCTTTTTAGTTTTGTGTAAACCATGTTTTCATGTGGATTTTCAATAACACTTGTGAAAATTATCCACGATAATTTCGCTCTTTTGGGTTGTTGAAAATATCTGACCTTTGAGAACTTGTCATGAGATTGAATAGAAAATGTAACCATTTACCGACTTAAAGCTATGTATGGATCCTGCCTCCATTACATCACTCTCCAGACTGTTCCACTTCCTGACAACTTTATGACTGAAGTAGTACTTTCTAACAGCCCTGTCACTCACCTGAGTCTTCAGCTTTCAGTTGTGACCCCTCGTTGCTATGTCCCATCTCTGAAACACCCTGCCCTATCCACCTCGCCAATTCCTCTCAGTATTTTATATGTCGTTATCATGCCCCCCCCCCATCCCTACTGTCCTCCGGTGTGGTCAGGTCGATTTACCTTAACCTCTCCTCGTAGGACATACGTCTAAGCTCCGAGACTAGTCTTGTTGCAAACTTTGACGCGTTCTCTAATTTCTTGACGTGCTTGACTAAGTGTGGGTTCCATACTGGTGCTGCATACTCCAGTATGGGCCTGACGTACACGGTGTACAGAGTCTTGAACGCTTTCTTAATGAGGTGTCGAAACTCTATTCTTAGGTCTGCCAGGCGCCCATATGCTGCAGCAATTATTTGGTTGATGTGCGCCTCAGGAGATGTGCTCGATATTATACTTACCCCAAGATCCTTTTCCTTGAGTGATTTTTGTAGTCTTTGGCCCCCTAGCCTATACTATGCGGTCTTCTTTGCTCTTCCCCAATCTTCATGACTTTGCACTTGGTGGGGTTAAACTCCAGGAACCAGTTGCTGGGCCAGCCTTCCAGCCTATCAAGATCCCTTTGTATTCTTGCCTGATCCTGATCCGAGTGAACTCTCATTAGCTTCACATCGTCTGCAAAGAGGGACACATCTGAATCAATCCCTTCCGTCATGTCATTAACATACACCAGAAACAGCACCGGTCCTAGGTCCTAGGACTGACCCCTGTCGAACCCCGTTCGTCACAGGCATCCACTCTGACATCTTCTCGTACCATAACTCGTTGTTGCCTTCCTGTCAGGTATTCTCTTATCCACTGCAGTGCCTTTCCTGTTATACCTACCTGATCCCCTAGCTTTTGTACTAATCTCTTGTGTGGAACTGTGTCGAAAGCCTTCTTACAGTCCAAGAAAATGCAGTCTACCCACCTCTCTCCCTCTCTCTCTCTCTCTCTCTCTCTCTCTCTCTCTCTCTCTCTCTCTCTCTCTCTCTCTCTCTCTCTCTCTCTCTCTCTCTCTCTCTCTCTCGACTTACTGCCATCACCTTGTCGTAAAATTCCAGTAGGTTTGTGATACAGGATTTCCCTTCCCTGAAACCGTGCTGGTTGTCCAGTTTATATAAGCTCATTCCTTTCTAGGTGCTCCACCATTCTTCTGATAATCTTCCCCCATGATTTTGCATATCATAACATGTTAATGACACTGACTACATTTGATGTCTTCCACACCTCAGGTAGTCGCCCTAAATGTGTGTACTCACCTACTTGTGGTTGCAGGGGTCGACTCATAGCTCCTGGCCCTGCCTCTTCACTGGTCGCTACTGGGTCACTCTCCCTGAACCATGAGCTTTATCATACTTCTGCTTAAAGCTATGTATGGTTCCTGCCTCCATTAAATCGTGTGTGTACTCACCTAATTGTGGTTGCAGTTGTCAAGACTCAGCTCCTGGCCCCGCCTCTTCACTGATCGCTACTAGGTTCTCTCTGCTTCCTGAGCTTTGCCATACCTCGTCTTAAAGCTATGTATGGTTCCTGCCTCCACTACGTCACCTGCTGTTATTCCACTTCCTGACGACTCGGTGACTGAAGAAATACTTCCTAACATCCCTGTGACTCGTCTGAGCCTTCAGCTTCCAATTGTGACCCCTTGTTTCTGTGTCCAATCTCTGGAACATCCTGTCTCTGTCCACCTTATCTATTCCACGCAGTATCTTGTATGTCGTTATCATGTCTCCCCTGACCCTTCTGTCCTCCAGTGTCGTCAGTCCGATTTCCCTCAACCTTTCGTAGGACATTCCCCTGAGCTCTGGAACTAGCCTTGTTGCAAAACTTTGTACTTTAACTTCTTGACGTGCTTGACCAGGTGTGGGTTCCAAACTGGTGCTGCATACTCCAGTATTGGCCTGACGTACACAGTGTACAGTGTCTTGAACGATTCCTTATTAAGATATAGGAACGCTATTCTCAGGTTTGCCAGGCACCCATATGCTGCAGCAGTTATCTGGTTGTGTGCCTCCGGAGACGTGCTCGGTGTTATGGTCACCCCAAGATTTTTCTCCTTGAATGAAGTTTGCAGTCTTTGTCCACCTAGCCTATACTCTGTCTGCAGTCTTCTTTGCCCTTCCCCAATCTTCATGACTTTGAATTTGGCAGGGTTGAATTCGAGAAGCCAGTTTCTGGACCACGTGTCCAGTCTGTCCAGGTCTCTTTGTAGTCCAGCCTGATCCTCATCCGATTTAATTCTTCTCATCAACTTCACATCATCTGCGAACAGGGACACTTCAGAGTCTATCCCTTCCATCATGTCATTCACATACATCAAAAATAGCACTGGTCCTAGAACTGATCCCTGTGGGACCCCGTTCGTCACAGGCTCCCACTGTGATACCTCTTCATGTATCATGACTCGTTGTTGCCTCCCTGTCAGGTATTCTCTGATCTAGTGCAGTGCCCTCCCTGCTACACGCGCCTGATCCTCCAGCTTCTGCACTAATCTCTTGTGAGGAACTGTGTCGAAGGCCTTCCTGCAGTCCAGGAAAATGCAATCCACCCACCCCTCTCTCTCGTGTCTTACTTCTGTTACCTTGTCATAAAACTCCAGAAGGTTTGTGACACAGGATTTGCCTTCCATGAATCCATGCTGGTTGTCATTTATAATCTTGTTCCATTCCAGGTTCTCCACCACTCTCCTCCTGATAATCTTCTCCGTGACTTTGCATACTATACATGTCAGAGACGCTTGTCTGTAGTTTAGTGCCTCGTTTCTGTCTCCTTTCTTAAAAATGGGGATTACATTTGCCGTCTTCCATATCGCAGGTAGTTGCCCAGTTTCAAGGGATGTATTGAAGATTGTGGTTAGTGGCACGCACAGTGTCTCTGCTCCTTCTCTAAGGACCCATGGGGAGATGTCCGGTCCCATCGCCTATGAGGTATCAAGGTCACTTAGCAGCTTCTGCACCACCTCCTCCGTTGTTCGTATGTCATCCAACACTTGTTGGTATATTCTCTGCTGATGTTCCCCTCTGTGCTGTCTTCCCAGAGCCCTTCCTGTCTCTACTGTAAATACTTCCTTAAATCTCCTGTTTAGTTCCTCACATACCTCCTGATCGTTTCTTGTGAGTTACCCACCTTCTGTCCTCAGCCTGATCACCTGGCCTTTGACTGTTGTCTTCCTCCTGATGTGGCTATACAACAGTTTCGGGTCAGACTTGCTTTCGATGCTATGCTATTTTAATACTGTCATTGGGCCTCCCTCCTTACCTGTGCATACTCGTTCCTGGATCTGCGACTAATCTCCCTATTTTCATGTGTTCTATGCCTTCTGTACTTTTTCCATTCTCTATTACACTTAGTTTTTGCCTTCTTACACTGTCGGGTAAACCAGGGGCTCGTTCTGGTCTTCCCATTATTTCTGTTGCCCTTGGGAACAAACCTTTCCTCTGTCTCCTTACATTTTGTTGTTACGTATTCCATCATTCATTTACTGACTTTCCTACCAGTTCTCTGTCCCACTGAACTTCCTGCAGGAAATTCCTCAAACCTATGTAGTCCCTTCTTTTATAGTCTGGCTTTTCCCATTCAACTCCTGTTTCCCTCTCCACTTGTAACTCTACTATGTATTCAAAGCACAGAACCACGTGGTCACTAGCTCCTAGGGGACTCTCATATGTGATGTCCTCAATGTTTGAACTGCCCAGGGTGAACATAACGTCCGATCTTGCTGGTTCGTCCTCCCCTCTCACTCTGGTAGTGTCCTTAACATGTTGGTGCACGAGGTTTTTCCAGTACCATATCCATCACCTTGGCTCTCCATGTTTCGGGACCCCCGTGTGGCTTCAGGTTTTCCCAATCAATCTCCCTGTGGTTGAAATCACCCATAACCAGTAACTTTGCTCTGCTGGCGTGAGATCTTCTTGCCACCTCAGCCAGTATCTCTATTGCTCTGTTGCTCTCTTCATATTCCTCTCTTGGCCTCTTGTGTGTGTGTGTACGCATGTTTAATAACTGTACTCATGTCTAACTCTTCAAATTTTTTTATAAATAATGACTGATAAGTCATTGAGTTAGGAAAGATGACAGCTATCGGTCGATGAATTCACCGCAAGTTGAGATATCACCAAGATTCCGGTCTTGCTTATCACAGTCTGGTCCAGCACAAACATACACATATATTTAACAATTCGTACACGAGCGAGAATATTTACAAACATTTTTAAAATGTTTGCATACATACATAAATACCACACACGCGCGCGCGCGCATATGTGCGTGTGTGTGTGCGTGTGCATAATATATATATATATATATATATATATATATATATATATATATATATATATATATATATATATATATATATATATATATATATATATATATACACGTGCATGCATACGTATATATACATTCATTATCCGTAGTATGAACAGTGAATTGGAAAATGCCTTTACGAAAAGTTGAACAAAGCTTTGCATTGAGCAACTCTAGATTGTGGATCTTGCTGATAAGGGAAAGTGACATTAGTCTTGATGGGATGACCTCTCAATCACACATTCCTCGTCGTGAAGTTGTCACATGATTAACATCGATGTCACAATCCATCAAGTATCACATGAAACCTCAACACACGGAGCATCATTAATGGTAATATAAAGAATAAATTTCTTCCTGTGAGATTTTTGGGAACTTAAGATTAATTATTTTTTTATTGACCAATGTTTTAATATAAACTAGAATTTGAAGGAAATATTTAAAACAGTAGTGTTCCGCAGATTTAATTATCCTTCTAAACGACTGGTATATAGAGCTCTGGGAATGAGTCTGAGAGGAAAAAAGAGCAGCAGTCCAGTTAGAGGTCCTGCCAGATGTCACGGGGAAATGGATTTGAGACATTTGTTAGCGAGTGTTGGAAGAAACACTTAAAGATAATGAGGAAACTTTTAATGTTTCAGCGTTGTCACAGTGAGTAGTAATGTGGTAATGAGATACAATGACTAGTGAGCAGTGAAATAACATTAATTATAATAATGGTATGCAGTTTCGACAAGATGAATAAGACATGCGCAACCTATTGTCGAAAAATTTAGCCTACACAATAGGCTTCTTCAGTTGAATACAGAGGAGCCAGCAGAAGCAGTGATGAGGTAAGAATGATATGAACAGTCCAACCTTAAAGTATTAAGTATTTTTTTTCAATGTTGATGGACTGATATCACTTACCTTTCCATTGTTTCTGCTGTACTGTATACCATTATCATATTCACATCATATTCGAATGAAGCCAACTGTTTAAGCTAAACGTCTTAACAATAAAGAAGCCCAACTGTTGCTCATATTTCTTACTCATTAAGTAACATTAAACTGTGAGGTACCAATGATATATTCAGAAGGACAGCGAGTGCTACGAGGTACTCACTGCACTCTTGAAGAATGTTAAAATTAAAATTTTATCGACTGCTAAATTTAGTGAAGGTGTATTTTTTTTTTAAATTTTGTGCTACTATAAAGTCAATAGAACTGTCAGTGTGTTACTCATGTTTGTTTAAGCCTCCCCCTTCCCTCACCTCACACATACCCACAAACATACTCGACCCCTGCAACCACATATAGGCGAGTACTTGCACCCAAACACACCTAACCACCATGCACGGACACCCGCACAACTGCAAGCGCGCGCGCACACGCGCGCGCACACACGCACACACACACACACACACACACACACACACACACACACACACACACACACACACACACACACACACACACACACACACACACGATGAATCACAGGAATGTTGGGAATTATTTCTTCGGTCACAGTATTCAGGAAGTGGAATAGTTTGGGAAGCGATGTAGTGGAGGCAGGAATCATTTATAGCTTTAAGCAGAGGTATGACAAAGCTCATGGTGCGGGGAGTGACCCAGTAGAGGCCAATGAAGAGACGAGGCCAGGAGCTATGATTCGATCCCTGCAATCACAACTGGGTGAGTACAACTAGGTTAGTACACACTCTGAAGTGGTTTCATAAACAATAACCAGAATTTATTTAGATGACAAATCCTGACTCACTAACTTTGTTGGAGTTATATGACGAGTAATAGATGTGAGACAAGAGAGGGTTGGGTCGATTGCATTTTCTTACACTGCAAGAAGCATTTGATAATGTACCCTACAAGACGCTGGACCAAAAATTTAATATGCAAGCGGGAATAACAGGGAACGTACTCCGGTGGATCGGATCACAGATTATCTTGGGGGAAAAGGAAGTAAAGAATGACTATCAAGAAACAGACGTTAGGATGGAGAAGAGCTAGCGGAGTTCCGCGAGAATCGTAAAGACCAGTACTGTTGTTAGTGAAAGACATTCCTGATGAGACTGATTTAGGTATATCCCTGTTTGCTTAGGATATAAAACAAACGAGGACAAAAAAAGGATCCTAATGGACCTGGACAAAATGCAAGATTGGTCAGATAAGTGGTTGTTCGAATTCAACCCCAGTAAATGAAACTATATACAGACTGGAATGGAACAAAAATACCGGAAACTGGGTATAGACAAAGGGAACAGAGGCTACAGACTTCACTGAAAGAGAAATATCTAAGATTAAGCATAGTGCCTGGTATAACGCCTGAGGCTCACATCATCCAATGTTCGTCTGGCAACTTTAAGAGTTGCCATCTAGGTATCTCAACAAAGTCATTCAAGGCCTTTTATGCAACAAACGTCAGACCCGTCGTGAAGTATGCTGCATCTTCTCGGGTTACATCTCGTCATCACTGAATTATGGTTAAAATGATAGGGATAAATCTGAAGAAAAGAAGGTCGGAGTTGAATTAATGAAATCATTTAATTAGCCCTGATGTGAGGAGTACAGCTCTAATTGATCCTGTTAAGGGTCATGGTATAAGACCATGGTAAGACATTGGTATGCGTGGTGTCTGTGATGACATTAGTTTACTTCTCTAGCACAAAGTGTGCTGAGGACTGCAAAGACACAGGACTGGATAACTGCAACAGCAGACTCTAATATTAAAAGTAGAATCTGGGCTAGAATTAGTCGAGTGAAGTTTTGCTGATAATAAAAGTCCTATGTTTCCACACCTGAGGAATCATGTTAAAAAGGTGGAAATTGTGCAAAAGTATGCAACAAGGCTTTTTTCCTGAATTAAGGAACATGAGAGTCGAGGAGAGGTTAATCGAATTTATTCTAACGATGTTGGAGGACAGAAGAACCAGGGAACATAACATACAAAATACTCAGAGGAAGTGATAGGGTAGACAGGGACAGGCTGTTTGAGTGGCGAGAAATGAACTCGAGAGCACAGCTTTAAGTTAGACACATTGGTCACAGAGATGTTAGGAAGCATTTTTTCCAGTCAGCGTGGTTGAGAAGTGGGCTGCAGGCTACACATAGTTTTAAGAATAGGTATGATGGGGCCGTCGAGGCTAGGAGGGAGCGAATCACCAAAGTGGCAAGTTCCGAGACAGCGCGGGGCAGGAGCTGGGAATCCACTCCAGCAACCACAAATAGGCGAGTACACATGCCACACACTTTTCATAACTAAACAGTTGTCTTTAATTCTTAAGTTAAAAATTAAAGACATCTTATATTCAGTTACTAAAGTTAGAACGTGGGCTAACTGCAACCTATATGACATTAAGCTGTTAACTTCCCCGTACAAAACAAGAATATAATTCTTAACAGATCTTCTGTGGTCCTTCAACGGGAGTCAAGTTCACCTGCGACTCAACTCGATCATTCACCACTGAATCCCTGATCAACCTACTCTTAAAAAGTCACCGCTTTGTGGCACTCGACTACACCACAAGGAAGAAATTCAGGACTCTCCAGAATGGGGCTGCCGAAGACTGTACCCTCATCTAGCAGGACTGTCAATGATCAATCATCGTGAAGGCAAGTTTCCCCAGCACTTTGCTGCCTGCTAAAGCTGGGGTGTGGCTCCAAAACGAACCCTGTAATTGCTGCCTCCGCCCTCCTATGCTGCGGAAGATGCTAAACGAGAAGATACTTCCCACTTGGGGAGTCACCGCAAGACAGAAGAAGTCACCCTCCAACCGGATTGCCCCAAGAAAGAATACAGAAGAAAGAAGATGAACGACACCCCCCGCCCGGGAGGTCACCGCCGGGTTGCCATCTGGAGACCACCCAGGCCGGAAGTACCGGCAAACCTACAACAACAACCGCCTCCTCACAAAATAGCCTAGTACGCTCTGAGGTTACACCACGCAGCAGTGTCTATGAGGTGAATGTCCCACTTGCAACACTACCTAACGTTGCAAGGAGCGTCCATGAAAATAATAATAATATCGATGGAAATAAGTCACTCTGTCTGACTTTTTTGGGTTATCCTAGGTTCTCTACACATATGCTGCTATGTATGATAATTCTATGTAACTGTATTTGTGTATACCTGAATAAACTTACTTACTTAATCCAACTGGAACTATACGTGATGGCTACACAATTTATCGTTAATATTGCTCAATTTTAATTTTAGTTTCAATTAAACGTTAAAAATATGTTTACGAAGCCGACAGTTGTATCCTGAACCATCAACACTTATGATAGAGACTACACAACGTTGTATAATGTGCTGCTTCATCATATTTATTAACAAAAAAATAATTACTAATATTATAATCACGGAGAAGTATGAAATTAATAACAGGGTCATAGAGCATCAGGGGTAAGGGAGGTAATCAGGTTTGATCCGAGGAAGGGGAGAGTAGCCCCGATTGCTTGGGTCAAGAGTCTTTCATTAACATCAAGGTTCCTCCCCCTTCCCTTGAGAGAGCACTAGAGACAATACAGTGAAGAGGATGACTTACCCAGCGGTTGGTGGCTGGACCTTCCAGCTCAGCGATCTTCTCACCCCTGCCATCCAACAGTACGATCCACGAGTGTGTTCCGCCCCTGGCATAATAAAAACATTGTTACTCAGTTATATACTATACATGTTATATTCAACCTCAGTTATTTAGGTTGCAGAATGAACAACATTCTCAACAGCAGCCACAAAGTCGTACTCCCCTGACCCGTCAATCCTGGCCAGACGATACAGGCAACTTGCCAGCCGGAGGAAGTTGCGGTCGAGGGGAAAACACATCTTGTAGCACGTGGTATTGATAACCTGGATGTATACATGCCATCCAAGCTATCATACAATAACATTGACTCACAGTAACCAGCTTAAATTGTACAATAATATACTAACATTTGAAAATGGCTAATTTTATAAAACAGTGCATGTTGCTCGGTCATTTGACAGTAAAGTAGAACATCGGTAACCGCAACAAGCCGGATAATCAACATAAACATCTACACACATTTATCTGAAGAAAGTTTATACATTTTTTATTTACATACCTCAGTCATTATTGCCTAAAGTAAATAAAAGTGATGTTTTTAAAATATTAAAATTTCAGTGATAACAGAATATTGAAAGTTAAGAAGAGAAAGATACCATTTGTACAGATAAAGACAGCTGAAAGATATATTTCAGATTCACACCATCTTAAGTATGTGACTGAAGATAAAATGTACATCTTTGGCCTGCGTTACAGTTTTCTGTCCAAGTGGTTTCTCACTTGCCATGGATCAGTGTCTACGACCCTTCAATGCAAATACTAAAAATCATTAATTTTGCACAAATCCGTGAGTCTGGGGGCACCCCAGGCACAATACCTATTCTCCCGCATACTACCCGGCGCCTCACATTACCCACACACACTGGATATTCTAGGTATAACTGAATGATGGTAAATCATTAAGAGGTAAGGCCAGGATCTGAGAATCGACCTCTGCAACAACAAATAGGTGTAATAATGTTGGTAGAATTGCCGACAATATGTAAAGTAAAAGGACACAAGTGCAATGTCACATTAGTTGCACTTGTGTCCTTTTACTTTACAACAAATAGGCGAGTACAAGTAAGAGAGTGAGCGCGCGCGCACACACACGCACAGATACAATATGACTCTTGGAGCCGGGAGATTGTGGACCTGGTAGCGACCAGCGAAAAGGCGGGGCCAGGAGCTACGGATCGACCCCTGCAACGACAAACAGATGAGAACACATACACACATGTGTGACGTCAGTCTCGCCTACACCTGGTATGAGCACTCACCTTCACACCTGGTTACCTGGAGATTATTCCGGGGATCAACGCCCCCGCGGCCCGGTCCATGACCAGGCCTCCCGATGGATCAGGGCCTGATCAACCAGGCTGTTACTGCTGGCCGCACGCAGTCCAACATACGAGCCACAGCCCGGCTGATCCGGCACTGACTTTAGGTATCTGTCCAGCTCTCTCGAAGGCAGCCAGGGGCTTATTGGCAATTCCCCTAATGCTTGATGGGAGGCTGTTGAACAGTCTTGGGTCCCGGACACTTGTAGTGTTTTCCCTTAGTGTACCAATGGCGCCCCTACTTCTAACTGGGGGCATTTTGCATCGCCTGCCCAGTCTTTTACTTTCGTAGGGAGTGATTTCTGTGTGCGGATTTGGGACCATTCCTTCCAGGATTTTCCAAGTGTAGATTATATATCTCTCCCTCCTGCGTTCCAACGAGTACAAGTCAAGTACTTCCAAGCGTTCCCAGTAGTTAAGGTGCTTGACAGAACTTATACGTGCAGTAAAGCATCTCTGTACACTCTCTAGATCTGCAGTTTCACCTGCTTTGAATGGAGATGTTAATGTACAGCAGTATTCCAGCCTAGAGAGAACATGTGATTTGAAAAGGATCATCATTGGCTTGGCATCTCTCGTTTTGAACGTTCTCATTATCCATCCTATCATTTTCTTTGCACTTGCGATCGTGGCACTGTTGTGATCCTTGAAAGTGAGATCCTCAGACATTACTACTCCCAGGTTCCTTACATAAATTTTTCCACTCTATTGTATGGCCAGAGTCTGTAGTATACTCTGTTCAAGTTATTATCTCCTCCAGTTTTCCATAACGGAGTAGTTGGAATTTGTCCTTATTGAACATCATATTGTTTACTGTTGCCCACTGGAAAACTTTGTTTATATCTTCTTGGAGGTTAACCGTGTCCTCAGCAGAAGACAGCCTCATGCAGATCCTAGTGTCATCCGCAAAGGATGATACGGTGCTGTGGTGTATATCTCTGTCTATGTCTGATATGAGGATGAGGAATAAGATGGGGGGCGAGTACTGTGCCTTGTGGAACAGAGCTCTTCACTATGGCAGCCTCCGATTTAACTCTGTTGACCACTACTCTTTGTGTTCGATTTGTTAGGAAGTTGAAGATCCATCTCCCCACTTTCCCAGTTATTCCTTTAGCACGTATTTTATGGGCTATTACGCCATGATCGCATTTGTCAAATGCTTTTGCAAAGTCTGTGTATATTACATCTGCATTCTGATTTTCTTCCAGTGCATCCAAGGCCATATCATAGTGATCCAGTAGTTGTGAGAGGCAGGAGCGACCTGCCCTGAACCCATGTTGCCCTGGATTTTGGGAATCCAGGTAATTTGCAATCTTGCTTCTTAGCACTCTTTCAAAGTGTTTTATGTTGTGGGACGTCAGAGCTATTGGTCTATAGCTCTTAGCTAATGCTTTGCTGCCACCTTTATGGAGTGGGGCTATATCAACGCGTTGTTTTAAGTGACTGTGGAATTTCATCCATGTCCAAGCTCCTCCTCCATAGTGTACTTAGGGCACGCGAGAGGGGTTTCCTGCAGTTCTTAATGAATACAGAGTTCCACGAGTCTGGGCCCGGGGCTGAGTGCATGGGCATGTTGTCAATGGCTTTTTCGAAATCTATCGGAGTTAGGGTGATGTCGGAAATCTGGCATACATTTATGGAGTTTTGAGGCTCATTCATGAAGAAATCATTTGGGTCGTCGATCCTCAGACTGATTAGTGGTTCACTAAACACAGAGTCGTGCTGGGATTTCAATATTTCACTCATTTCCTTGTTGTCATCTGTATAAGTCCCATCCTGTCTGAGTAATGGCCTGATACTAGATGTAGTATTTGCCTTGTTTTTGGCATATGAAAAGAAATATTTTGAATTTTTTTTCAATTTCACTAATAGCTTTAAGCTCCTCCTGTCTCTCCTGGTTCCTGTAAGTCATTTAGCTTAAGTTCGATAGTTTCCACTTCCCTGGTCAGCGCCTCCTTTCGTGTATCAGATATTCTAGCACTCATGAGGAGCTCAGTGACTCTTCGTCGTCTTCTGTAGAGGGAGCATCTTTCCCTCTCCAGTTTACTCCTGCTCTTCTTCTTTCTTAGGGGAATATGCCTAGAACATGCTTCAGCTGCCAGGAAGTTGATCCTCTCAAGGCACTGATTTGGATCCATGTCATTTAAGATATCTTCCCAACATGTTTCATTTAGGACATGGTTTACCTGGTCCGAATTGATGTTCTTGTTGTTGAAGTTGTATTTTGTGAAGACACCTTCACAGGTACATGCATTCTGCTGATCAGGACCCCTATGCATCTACGTCTGGACTTCGATTAGGTTGTGATCGGAATTAGTTGTTTTTTATATTCTTATGTCTCTTATCAGGTCCTCATTATTTGTGAAGATAAGGTCAAGTGTGTTTTCTAGTCTTGTTGGCTCCACTATCTGCTGGCTTAAGGTGTGTTTTTCGCAGAGACTTAGTAGCTCATGTGTGTGTGACCTTTCATATGCACTACCTCCGGGGATTGTTTCAGCTATAACATTATTTGCTACATTCTTCCATTTTGTATGCCTTAGGTTGAAATCACCAAGCAGCAAGATGTTTGGGGATGGAGCTGGAAGGACCTGCCTCGCATGGGCCAGTAGGCCTTCTGCAGTGTTCCTCCATTCTTATGTTCTTTTCCAGACAGTAATCAATTTTCAGTAGCTGTTCCTTGAACTGTTGGGAGGTTGCATCTGGTGGTTTATATACAACCACAATGACTAGGTTTTGGTTCTCGATCTTTATTGACAGAACTTCAACTACCTCATTTGTGGTGTTCAGCAACTCCGTGCAGATGAGGGACTCTTTGATATGCAGGCCAACTTGAAGAGTTCAAATATTCTGCTGTTGATCGTAAGCAAGGTAATCATCTCTTAGTATACAGACCAAGATTAATTGTTCTATAATTTAACATCAGTCGTGAGATTAGAAATTTATGAATACGTAAGTTTAACTTGCCACTCTCCAGAATCGCTTCCTCATAGCCTCATAGGCCTTATCGTACCTGCTCTTAAAACTATTTGTGAGGAATGTCTCCACTTCCTGAAGGCTACTCTTAGATTTGCCAGACAAGCATTGACTGCAGAAGTTATTCGGCTGTGAACCTCTGGCGATATACTGGGCACTATGCTCACCGCAAGGTCTGTCTCTGAGTAAGGTCTGCAGTCTGTCCCTCTAGTGACTATACGCACTATGTTTCCGGTGTTCTTGCTCCTTTCCCAGCTTTCCTGACCTTTCATTAATTACGTTGAATTGAAGCAACCATTTATCTGATCATTAAGGCAATTCGTCCAGTTCCCTTTGTCCTTATCTGTTTTCATTCCATCAGTTTTACATCATCAGCAAACAGAGATGTCTAAATCAAGCCCATTTGCATTATCATTCGCAAACTAGCAACAGTAATGATCCTAACAACGATCCTTCTGGAACTCCGTTAGTTATTCTTCCACACTCTGACGTCTGTTTCCTGACGCTCTGCTTCCTTTCTCTAAGGCACTCCGATTCACCGGAGTACGTTCCCTGTTATTTCCGATTGAATCTCAAGTTCTTAACTCAGCCTCTTGTGAAGTACAGTATCAAAAGCCTTCTTGCATCTAAGAAAATGCAATCCACCCAACCCTCCCTCCCTCCCTCTCTCGTCGTACATCTGTTACTTTGTCATAGACCTCCAACAAGTTAATAAGACTAAGATTTTCCATACCTAAACCCATGTTGGTTATTGTTCATGAAATCACTTTTCAAGTGTTCTACCACTTCTCCCCTTTCATTTTCTCTGTTACTTTGCAAGATATGCACGTCAGAGAAACTGGTCTGTAGTTTAACCTTTGTCTGTCCCCTTTCTCAAATACAGTGACTACCTTTGCTGTCTTCCTGGTCACTGTCCAGTATCCATTGGCTTAGTACTCACCTATTTGTGGTTGCAGGGGTCGAGTCATAGCTCCTAACCCCGCCTCTTCACTGATTGCTACTAGGTCCTCTCTCTCCCTGCTCCATGAGCTTTATCATACCTCGCCTTAAAACTATGTATGGTTCCCGCCTCCACTACGTCAATTTCTAGGCTATTCCACGGCCTGACTATCTATGACTGAAAAAATACTTCCTAACATCCCTTTGATTCGTCTGAGTCTTCAACTTCCAATTGTGACCTCTTGTTTCTGTGTCCCATCTCTGGAACATCCCGTCTTTGTCCACCTTGTCTATTCTGCGCAGTATTTTATATGTCGTTATCAGGTCTCCCCTGACCCTCCTGTCCTCCAGTGTCGTCAGGCCGATTTCCCTCAACCTTTCTTTATAGGACAATCCCCGTAGCTCTGGGACTAGTCTTGTTGCAAACCTTTGCACTTTCTCTAATTTCTTGACGTGCTTGACTAGGTGTGGATTCCAAACTGGTGCTGCATACTCCAGTATGGGCCTGACGTATGTGGTATACAGAGTCTTGAACGATTCCTTACTCAGGTATCGGAACGCTATCCGTAGGTTTGCCAGACGCCCGTATGCTGCAGCAGTTATCTGATTGATGTGCACCTCAGGAGATATGCTCGGTGTTATACTCACCCCCAGATCTTTTTCCTTGAGTGAGGTTTGCAGTCTTTGGCCATCTAAACTATATTGTGTCTGCGGTCTTCTTTGCCCTTCCCAATCTTCATGACTTTGCATTTGGCAGGGTAAAACTCAAGGAGCCAGTTGCAGGACCAGGCTTGTAGCCTGTCCAGGTCTCTTTGTAGTCCTGCCTGATCCTCGTCCGATTTGATTCTTCTCATTAACTTCACATCATCTGCAAACAAGGACACTTCTGAGTCTATCCCTTCCGTTATGTCATTCACATATACCAAAAACAGCACAGGTCCTAGGATCGACCCCTGTGGAACCCCCGCTTGTCACAGGCGCCCACTCTGACACCTTGTCACGTACCATGACTCGTTGCCTACCTGTCAGGTATTCTCTGATCCATTGCAGTGACTTTCCTGTTATGTGTGCCTGATCCTCTAGCTTTTGCAGTAACCTCTTGTGAGGAACTGTGTTGAAGGCCTTCTTGCAGTCCAAAAAAAATGCAGTCGATCCACCCCTCTCTCTCTTGTCTTACTTCTGTCACCTTGTCATAAAACTCCAGTAGGTCTGTGACACAGGATTTTCCTTCCCTGAAACCGTGCTGGTTGTCAATTATACACTTGTTTCTTTCCAGGTGCTCCACCACTCTCCTCCTGATGATCTTCTCATAGCTAGTAGTTTTGATGACACTTTTGCACCCTCTCACAGAATCCATGGTGACACGTTGTCAGGTCTCTTTGCCTTAGATATATCCAAGTACATCAAAAGTTTATTTAACTCTCCCTGTTGTGTGGATGTCATCCAGTACTGGTCGGTATCCTTCATTCCTTAGTTTCTCTGGTACTACCCCCAGTACTTCACAGACTTCCCTGTCATTATTCATCAACTCTTCTTCAGTCGAACTGCCTGATCCTTTATGGTCGTCTTTCTTATTATAATTATTATAATCATGGGGAGCACTAAACCCGGGGGATTATACAGCGCACGTGGGGATGGGGGAATGGAAGATATTAAGGCTCAATTCAGGGAACCGGAGCAAAGACCCAATTCCCTAGATCTAGAGCCCCTCACCAGCGTCAAGGAACCTCCCTTGCGAGGAGACTTTCTTCTAATGTGGCTGTGAAGTTGCTTCGGTTCAAACTTGGCCTTTGTTATGATGTCATTCTCTGTCTCTCAGCTTCTTTCTTCACTAGATGCCAGAGTCTACCATATTCATTTATGGCCAATCTCCTTATTTCACTCCTCGTCTATCTTTCTCTTGGATTTTTTCCACTTACACTTTTCTTTTCCTCCCTGCATCTCTGGTTAAACCAAGGCCTCTGCATCTTCCTGGTATCGAGATCTCAGATTCCTTGCATTTTCTAGCAAGGTACTCAACTCATCAACTGACTTATCTTCCAATTAACTGTTTCAAACCAGTACATTCAGAAGTCTCCCAACCCCTCAAAATTCTCCCTTCTAAAGTCTGGCTTTTCATGGTCGCCACCTACTGTACTTTCCTCTGCCATTAGTTCCACTAGGTACTCGAAGTTCAGGACCGCATGATCACTAGGTTCCAAAGTTTCTCATATTCCACTTCACCTATGTCAGATGTACCTGCGGTAAACAATGGATCGCTGGCTCATCATAATCTCTTCTTTATGTCCTTAACATGTTGACACGAAGTTTTCTCTAATCACCACCCTCAACTTAGCCCTCCATGTTTCCGGTCATTCGTGCGAGTTCCAGTTCTCACAATCTATTTTACTATAGTTGAAATGTACCATTAGAATTAGCTTCGCTTTAACCCTCAATGTACTTATGGCTGCTTCTGCTATGTCAACCATCGCTTGGCTGTTGTCCTCATTCCTACCTCGGTCTCCTATTATTAGTGTGTGTACTCAGCTATTTGTAGTTACAGGGGTCGAGTCATAGCTCCTGACCCCACCTCTTCGCTAGTCGCTACTAGGTCCACCCTCTCCCTGCTCCATGAGCTTTATCGAACCTCATCTTAAAGCTATGTATGGATCCTGCCTTCACTACATATCTCCTGATTGTTCCAATTCCTGACAACTCTTACTGAAGAAATACTTCCCAACATTCCTGTGACTTATATGAGTTTTCAACTTGAAGTTGTGACCCATTGTTCTTGTTTATCATCTCAAACATTTTGTCGCTATCCACCTTGTCAAATCCTCTCAGTATTTTATATTTCGTTATCATATGCTCCCTATCCCTCCTGTCCTCAGGTTGATTTCCCTTAACCTCTCCTCATAGAGCATACCCTTTAGCTCCGGGACTACTCTTGTTGCAAACCTTTGCACGTTCTCTAATTGCTTGACGTGCTTGACCAGGTGTGAGCTTCATACTGGTGCTGCGTACTCCAGTATGGTCCTGACGTACACAGTATAGTGTTTTGAATGATTCCTCACTTAGATGTCGAAACGCTATTCTTCAGTTTGCCAGGCGCCCATATATGCAGCAGTTATTTGATTGGTGTGCTCCTCAGGAGATGTGCTCAGTATAATGCTCACCCTTTGCAGCCTTTGACCTCATAGGCTGTACTTCAGCGGTCTTCTCTGTTCCTCCCCAAACTTCAAAACTTTGTACTTGCTGGGGTTAAACTCCAGGAGGCATTTGTCAGACCAGGTTTGCAATCTGCCCAGATCTCATTGTAGGCTTACCTGATCCTCGCCCACTTGTATTCTCATTAGCTTTACGTCGTCTGCGAACAGGGACACCTCTGAATCTATCCCTTCTGTCATGTCATTCACATACTAGAAACAGTATCGAGTGGGTGGGTCCCTTGTGGGATTCCCCCCCCCCCACTCGATACATTCACCCACTCTGACACCTCGTCACGTACCAATACCCTCTGTTTCCTTCCTGTCAGGCATTCCCTGATCCACTGCAGTACTTTCCCCTGCTATTCCTGCCTGCTCCTCTAGCTTTCCAACCTGTTTCTTGTGTGTTACTGTATCGAAAGTCTTATTACAGTCCAAGATGCAGTCTTCCCATTCCTCTTTCTCCTGTCTTACTTCTGTTACCTTATCGTAGAACTCCAGTATGTTTGTGATGCAGGATTTTTCTTCCCTGAAGTCGTGCTGGTTGTTATTTATGAGCCAGTTCCTTTCTAAGTGCTCCACCACCTGATAATCTTCATAACTTTACATACTATACATGTTAGCAACAAAGGCCTGTAGTTTAGTGCTGCCCGTGTCTCCGTCCTTAAAAACTGGGACTACGTTTCCCCTCATGGAAGGTTCCTTGATGTTGGTGAGGGGCTCTTGATTTAGGGAATTGGAACTGTGCTCCAGTTCCCCGAATTAAGCCTGAATGCCTTCCACATCCCCCCCCCGGGCGCTGTATAATCCTACGGGTTTAGCGCTTCCCCTTTGATTATAATAATAATGGGACTACGTTTGCCGTCTTCCACACCTCAGGCAGTTGCCCTGTTTCGATAGATTTATTGAAGATTATTGCTAGTGGCACAGATAGTGCATCTGCTCCCTCAGGACCCACAGACAAATGTTATCTGGGCCCACCGACTTCGTGGTATCTAGTTCACCTAGTAGTTTTTTTTTTCACCTCTGTTGTGTGCACCCCACTTCCTCGGTTTGCTGGAAGTCCTCTCCATCTCCACTGTGATTACCTCCCTGAATCTTGAGCCAAGCTCCTCACATTCTTCCTGGTCACTCCCTTTGAGCTCCCCTCCTTCCTTCCTCTGCATGATTACCTGATCCTTAACTGTTGTTTTCCTCCTGATGTGGCTATATAACTTTGGGTCAGATTTAGCTTTTGATGCTATGTCATTGTCGTATTGTCACTGGGCCTCCTTATCCATGCACATTCATTTCTGGCTCTTCAGCTCAACTTCCTGTTTTCCCGAGTCCTCTGCTTTCTATACTTTTTTTTCATGCTCTAGCACACTTGGATCTGGCCTCTCAACATCTCTGTGTAAACCATGGGCTCACTTTCATCTTTCCAATGTGTGTGTGTCAGTCACTACCGCTCTTGACAACAGTATAAGAGCCAGTCAAGAGTGGAGCAGTGTTGTATGAGAGCAGTGTAGTACCTAAGGTGGTAGTGCTAGCAGACTGCTGCTCTGCCACCCTCTCCCCCCCCTATAGTCAAGGACGATGGGCTACTGCCAACAGAGGTCAACAACTTTCTGTTTGCATTGACAAAGGGAAAAAAACTATACTGATATGGAAATATAGCTGCATTTGACTGTTTTATATACATATACAAGAAATATTTATTATATATAAAATAAACTGGCCGTATACCACCGAGGCAAGGTGGCCTAAAAAGAAAAACAAAAGTCTCTTTTTAACTTTAGTAATGTAAACAAGAGAAGGGGTTACTAGCCCCTTGTTCCCGGCATTTTAGTCGCCTCTTACGAAACACATGGCTTACGAAGAATTCTGTTCCACTTCCCATGGAGATTATATAGTATATAATATATTATATATATATTAATAATTATTGTGCCCACGAACGAGTGGTATTGATCAATAACAACACTGCGACTAGCCAAGGACTCGAACCCATGCTGCTTTGGCCTGTCTCATGATGGGCGAAAACTCATGACGCAGGCCAAAGCAGCATGGGCTCGAGTCCTTGGCTAGTCGCAGTGTTGTTATTGATCAATACCACTCGTTCGTGGGCACAATAATATAAAATACTGTTCGTTGTACTAGTACACCAAACAGGAACTAGAATGAAATTAGCCTAGTCATCCACACCATCGTATGTCCTTGGGTAGCGAATACAACATCCAGTTCCGCTGGATGCGCTACTCTTAATTAAGGATTGTATGGTCCAGTGGATTAAGGCGTCATGAGGTTTTCGCCCACCATGAGGCAGGCCAAAGCAGTATGGGTTCAAGTCCTTGGCTAGTTGTAGTGTTGCTACTGAGATATATATATAATATATATATATATATATATATATATATATATATATATAATATATATATAATATATATATATATATATATATATATATATATATATATATATATATACATACATACATACACATATACACGGTAGTGTGCATATTAATTGGGAACACTGATGAAATAAGACATTTGTAAAATTAACGTTTATTTGAAAAAAAAAATACACGGTAATGATATGACATAACTGATTTAATAAAAGATGTGACTACCCCTTTGTTTTTCATAAGCATTGCTACCAGATTTGGCACAGAATCGACCAACGTCGAACACATCTGGGTAAGTTCTTGATCGTCGTACCAGGTCCTAATAACAGCAGCAATTAGCTTCTCTACTTTATCAAAAAGAAGCGCTAAACCACAAGGGCTACACAGCGCTTCTCTACTTTGAACAGACCTGCTTCGCGATCCTGCGTTTGGTTATTGCTGCTAATCCTGGAGATACCTGGAGAGAGTTCCGGGGGCCAACGCCCCCGCGGCCCCCAGGCCTCATGGTGGATCAGGGAAGAGTTTCCAGGCCAATTTAGGACACTTAGCCCACTCTCTTCGAAGAATATCAGTATTTTTCTGGAAGTGTGGCACTGAGCAAGATCTGCTGGAAAATGCCTTCTCCATCAGGAAAGTCTATCCACAATGGGAAGCAAATAAGTTGCCAGGATTGCCTTATATTTATCACTGTTCATCGTTCCCTCAACAATAACAAGCCGTCCAGGGCCTTTAGCAGTAAAACTACCCCAAAACATCTTAGGTGGGTGTTTTGCGTTTGTTTAATGTGCCCATTCCGATGAGGCTAGCCTCTCCTCCGTCTCACTACCAATGATTTGTAAGTACTTCAAAATGAGCCTCATCTGAATATATAATTTTCTCTAATGACCATGATCAAGTCTGACCGCAGCCGTTTTTTCTTCATAGCAGCAGTCAATAATTGTTTCTTTACCGGCTTTCTGGCAGTTCTGCCAACTTCAAGCTCTCTCGAAACTCCTCTATATAGGCCATTTTTTTTTCCAAATGCAGTCGAAGAATATGTATACAAAATGGAATAGCATGTACCATGAAGGCCCTCTCACGTGCTATTCAATTTTTTTTTCAATCACATGTGCAAAACATCTCTCTATATAGAGGAGCTCCATAAGAGGAGACTGTAGCAACAAAAAGGGAGACTATTATAACTTATACGTGAAACATAATAAAGGTCTTCTTTTACTAGGTATGTCTGTGTGAATCACTTATCGTCTCACAGCCCCATTATACAGTTTCTGCTAGTTGCATAATTGAGTTTAAACCTTAAATATTCAAATGGGCATTAAGATTGCGTGTCACCTGTTCACCATTAGCTATTACCCTAACATAGGAATTAAAGTAAACTCTCAGCCAATATTGAGACACTTGCACCTATGTATATACTGAGTGTTTTATGCTAGTCTCAGCTCCGTGAGATAAGATTCCAAACATAGGTGGTGTGTTCCGAAACAGAGAAAAACGTGTTCAAAACACACTTTCCTATTATACACGCAAACCATTATGATTGATGCGCACCTGTATAGATTCTAACCCTTACCTTAGTAAGAAAGTTAAACTGGAAAGTCCAAATGAGAGCATCCAGACTTGTGCCTGAAGTCATGGAAATATGAATATACAAAGAAAGGCTGTGAGAGTTGAAGTCTTACATCTGCGGAAGAACGAACGGCAAGAGATTATAATCAAAACTAAGCGCTAAACAAACAGTAAGATATATTATCACGACATAAAAGATACTCCAAGTCAAACAGGACAGACAGGCCCTTCATCGGGAACGGGTGAAAGCGCGGTTCAAAAATTTTACTTGCAAATGCGACACAGAGATCCGTAAGCGTTACTTCATCACAAGCTTGATACAGAAACAGAGCTGAACAAAGGCCAAGTAGAAACAGCCTTCAGTCTTCTAGAAGCTCAAAAGTAGATTTGACAGTTATTTCATGTCAAAAATATAAGAGGCAGGATCCGGAGTTAGAGCTCGCCCTCTCTCGCAAACTCAAAGTCTTTCTGGATTAATATTATAATCATAACTAAGCGCTAAACCCACGAGGGTTATACAACGTTCTTACAGGCTGATATCAACAAAAGCAATAATAGCAATATTATTATAATTATGTAGTATTAGAGACTTAAGAACAAGTAAGATCACTGTGTACTCGGTATAATGAAGTTCAACTAAATGATCCAGCTCAATTTATTATAGAGCAGAGTTCATCTTGTAACACTTTTAAAGATTTTTATCTCACAGTTAACCCTTTGACTGTTGCGGTCGTATATATACGTCTTACGAGGTACCGTGTTTGACGTATATATACTCATAAATTCTAGCGACTTCAAATCAAGCAGGAGAAAGCTGGTAGGCCCACATGTAAGAGAATGGGTCTGTGTGGTCAGTGTGCACCATATAAAAAAAATCCTGGAGCACGCAGTGCATAATGAGAAAAAAAAACTCCGACCGTTTTTTTTAATTAAAATGCTGACTTTGTGGTCTATTTTCGTATGGTATTTATGGTTGTATTCTCGTTTTCTTGGTCCCATTTGATAGAATGGAAAACATATTATAGAAATAGAGTGATTTTGATTGCTTTTACTATAAAAAGAACCTAGAAATGAAGCTCAAAGTAGGGGAAATGTTTGATTTTTGCCAATGTTCAAAAGTAAACAAATGATGTCATTGTCCAATAAATGTCCAACTAGCCATTCTAATATGCAGTCATGAATGGGTTGATGTTATTTATACAATTATTACAGTATTGCAGTAGCCTGCATAATAGTAAGTCTTCTATTTTTTTTGAATAAAAATTCAAAATAGAAAGCAAGAGTAATATCAGAGGGGCCGGGAGACATGACTGATGAGCAAAGATGTTATTTTAGAGCCAGGAATGCCTGCATTGTTCATTCTGGACCTTATTTTGATATTGTCATATTTTTTAGTTTTCGTGAAATTGGCCAAATTGCAAATTTCTGACCACATTATTAGGTAGTTGAAATTGGTAAATGGGCAGTTTCTTGTACTCAATCGATAGAAAAAATGGAGTTCTAAAGAAATAGCTATGAGTTTGGGCGACTGGAACAATGGAATTAGCCGAAAATAGGGCTCAAAGTGGGCGAAATCGCCGATTTGTAAACAGCGCCGAGGTCGCTAACTTCGCGAGAGCATAATTCAGTCAGTTTTCCATCAAATTTCGTTTTTTTGGTGTCATTACAATCGGGAAAAGATTCTCTATCATTTCATAAGAAAAAATAATTTTTTTTTAAATTTTGCGACACCAGGAGACACCTTAGGATTGGGGGTTGCGACAGTCAAAGGGTTAAAGAGCCCTGACAACACTAGACTGTGTGCCAGTAACAACTTGGTGGCGTAATAAAACAACACTGGATCTAAATGTTCTTCAGTGTGTTCTTACACTGGACAAGGCAGTAGTTTGTACATTCTTGTTTGAAACTGGACCAAGCAGTATACATGACACCATGGTACCATGCTTAGGTCAGGGAATAGTCTGGTCCTGATAGCAGCATCATGGTACCATGCTTAGGTCAGAGGATAATTTCGTCCTTATAGCATTATGGTACCATGCTGAGGCCAGAGGATAGTCTCGTCCTGATAGCATCATGGTACTATCCGATAGCATATAGTCTGGTGCTCGAGGCAGCGTTATGGTACTGTGTGATGTCGGAGTATAGTCTCTTTGAAATAAGTACCATAGTACCATGTTGTGGTCATGGGACAGTCTGGTCCTGACAGAAGCATCATGGTACCATGTGAAGTCGGAGGATAGTCTTGTCCTGATAGAACCATAATACCATTGTAAAGACAAGGAACTGTGGTGCTGCAAGCAGTGTCATGGTACCATGTTGAGGACAAGGAACTGTGGTGGTGCTAGCAGTGTCATGGTACCATGTTGAGGACAAGGAACTGTGGTGCTGCTAGCAGTGTCATGGTACCATGCTGAGGACAAGGAACTGTGGTGCTGCTAGCAGTGTCATGGTACCATGTTGAGGACAAGGAACTGTGGTGGTGCTAGCAGTGTCATGGTACCATGTTGAGGACAAGGAACTGTGGTGCTGCTAGCAGTGTCATGGTACCATGCTGAGGACAAGGAACTGTGGTGCTGCTAGCAGTGTCATGGTACCATGTTGAGGACAAGGAACTGTGGTGCTGCTAGCAGTGTCATGGTACCATGCTGAGGACAAGGAACTGTGGTGCTGCTAGCAGTGTCAGGGTACCATGTTGAGGACAAGGAACTGTGTGTGCTGCTAGCAGTGTCATGGTACCATGTTGAGGACAAGGAACTGTGTGTGCTGCTAGCAGTGTCATGGTACCATGTTGAGGACAAGGAACTGTGGTGCTGCTAGCAGTGTCATGGTACCATGTTGAGGACAAGGAACTGTGGTGCTGCTAGCAGTGTCATGGTACCATGTTGAGGACAAGGAACTGTGTGGTGCTGCTAGCAGTGTCATGGTACCATGCTGAGGACAAGGGACTGTGGTGGTGCTAGCAGTATCATGGTACCATGCTGAGGACAAGGGACTGTGGTGCTAGTATCATGGTACCATGCTGAGGACAACGGACCGTGTGGTGGTGGTACTAGTTTCATGGTACCATGCTAAAGACATGGGATTGTGTGGTGCTAGTATCATGGTATGATGCTGAGGACAAGGGACTGTGGTGGTAGTGCTATTATCATGGTACCATGACGAGGACAAGGGACTGTGGTGGTGGTGCTAGCAGTATCATGGTACCATGCTGAGGTATCATGATACAAACTGCAGTGTATTTTAACCCCATACAAGTGGCAGTAATGTTGTTCATCCCTCAAATGTCACCAGAAAGATTTTTTTTTTTCCCGAATTATAATTCAAGGACAGTGATCTAGTATGATGGTGGTGGTGGTGGTGATAGTGGTGACAGTGGTTGTGGCGAGTGGTGATGGTGATAGTGGCGACAGTGGTTGTGGTGAGTGGTGATGGTGATAGTGGTGACAGTGGTTGTGGTGAGTGGTGGTGGTGATAGTGGTGAGTGGTGGTAGTAATAGTGGTTGTGGTGAGTGGTGACAGTGGTTGTGGTAAGTGGTGGTAGTGATAGTGGTGACAGTGGTTGTGGTGAATGGTGGTAGAAATAGTGGTTGTGAGTGGTGACAGTGGTTGTGGTGAGTGGTGGTAGTGATAGTGGTTGTGAGTGGTGACAGTGGTTGTGGTGAGTGGTGATAGTGGTGGTGGTGAATGGTGGTGGTGATAGTGGTTGTGGTGAATGGTGGTAGTGGTTGTGGCGAGTGGTGGTGGTGATAGTGGTTGTGGTGAGTGGTGGTGGTGATAGTGGTTGTGGTGAGTGGTGGTGGTGATAGTGGTTGTGGTGAGTGGTGACAGTGGTTGTGGTGAGTGGTGACAGTGGTTGTGGTCAGTGGTTGTGGTGAGTGGTGGTGGTGATAGTGGTTGTGGTGAGTGGTGACAGTGGTTGTGGTGAGTGGTGGTGGTGATAGTGGTTGTGGTGAGTGGTGACAGTGGTTGTGGTGAGTGGTGGTGATAGTGGTTGTGGCGAGTGGTGATAATGGTTGTGGTGAGTGGTGGTAGTAATAGTGGTTGTGGTGAGTGGTGGTAAGTGGTTGTGGTGAGTGGTGACAGTGGTTGTGGTGAGTGGTGGTGATAGTGGTTGTGGCGACTGGTGGTGGTGATAGGGGGTGTGGTGAGTGGTGGTGATAGTGGTTGTGGCGAGTGGTGGTGGTGACAGTGGTTGTGGCGAGTGGTGGTGGTGACAGTGGTGATGGTGTTGGTAGCAGTGTTGGTGATAATGGTAGTGGTGTTGGTAGTAGTGTTGGTGATAATTGTAGTGGTGAGAGTGATAGTGATGGTAGTGGTAGTGCCAATAGTGCTGCAACACATGGCCTCTTGGTACAGAAAACGCCTTAGACAACCCTTTCAAGTGAGAACTGTTGGATCTGAGAGGGACCTGACCTCTCAGTGGCTACACTCTCACTACTACTACTACTACTACTACTACTACTACTACTACTCTGCACCTCTCCTTCCGACAGTATTAAAGTCTCCGCACTGTCGCTTGATCTTCAGATAGTTCCTGACTATGGAACTGAACTTCTCCAGGCCGAGGGACTGACAACCTCAAATTCTACGACTTCAAGGGTGATGGACTGATTACATCGTCTTCACATCTCTACTGTTCCTGCCTACTTTCTGTATTCGACTGAAGAAGCCTACTGTGTAGGCAAAACGTTTCGGAATAAAGTTGCCTAACTGTTGCCTATGTGTCTTACCTACCAACCTGTCGGTATTGTATACCATTTTGATGTTCATCAGCAGTTGTGGTAATGGCGATAGTTGTAGTGGTGATAATGGTGAGGTAATAGTGGTAGTGATGAAAGTGCTAATGGTGACTGTGGTGGTCAGTGGAGGTACTGGAGTTTACCTGGAGAGAGTTCCGGGGGTCAACGCCCCCGCGGCCCGGTCTGTGACCAGGCCTCCTGGTGGATCAGAGCCTGATCAACCAGGCTGTTACTGCTGGCTGCACGCAAACCAACGGACGAGCCACAGCCCGGCTGGTCAGGTACCTACTTTAGGTGCTTGTCCAGTGCCTACTTGAAGACAGCCAGGGGTCTATTGGTAATCCCCCCTTATGTATGCTGGGAGGCAGTTGAACAGTCTCGGGCCCCTGACACTTATTGTATTGTCTCTTAACGTGCTGGTGACACCCCTGCTTTTCATTGGGGGATGTTGCATCGTCTGCCGAGTCTTTTGCTTTCGTTGTGAGTGATTTTCGTGTGCAAGTTCGGTACTAGTCCCTCTAGGATTTTCCAGTTGTATATAATCATGTATTTCTCCCGCCTGCGTTCCAGGGAATACAGGTTCAGGAACTTCAAGCGCTCCCAGTAATTGAGGTGTTTTATCTCCGTTATGCGCGCCGTGAAGGTTCTCTGTACATTTTCTAGGTCAGCAATTTCACCTGCCTTGAAAGGTGATGTTAGTGTGCAGCAATATTCCAGCCTAGATAGAACAAGTGACCTGAAGAGTGTCATCATGGGCTTGGCCTCCCTAGTTTTGAAGGTTCTCATTATCCATCCTGTCATTTTTCTAGCAGATGCGATTGATACAATGTTATGGTCCTTGAAGGTGAGATCCTCCGACATGATCACTCCCAGGTCTTTGACGTTGGTTTTTTCGCTCTATTTTGTGGCTGGAATTTTTGTACTCTGATGAAGTTTTAATTTCCTCGTGTTTACCATATCGGAGTAATTGAAATTTCTCATCGTTGAATTTCATATTGTTTTCTGCAGTAGTATTAGAACTTTTATATGGAAGCGCTAAACCGCTAGGGGCCACACAGCTCCTGGTGGAACTGGAAACAATCAGGTCAGAGTCAAGGAAAAGAGCGGGTCCAAGTCCTTGGATCAAGAGACCCTTACCGGCATTATAGCACCTCCCTCGAGTGGGTGATATGGGAATGGTAGAGGTGGATACGTCAGTGGCGATGATTGTGGTGGTGGTGGTAGTGATGGTGACGAGTGAGGCACTCTGCCAATACATACAGTGCCACCCCCTCCCCACCCAACAAACCACACTGACACTCATGTTATTTATGTAATGTTCTGGTCACAAGCTGCACTACTTTTAAAATCATATGTCGCAATCTAGATCCTTATACTGTATATGTGGGACACCGTGACACTTAGGTCAGTGTGGTGTGGGATGTGTGGAAGGGGGGAGCTGGAATATGTGGAAGGGGGGAGCTGGGATATGTGGGTGGGTGTAGTGTATGGGTGTGTGGTATAGTGTGTGGGTGTGTGGTATAGTGTGTGGGTGTGGTATAGTACTCAATTGTGGTTGCAGAGGACGAGACTCAGCTCCTGGGCCCGCCTCTTCACTGAGTGCTACTAGGTCCTCTCTCCCCCTGCTCCATGAGTTCTATCATACCTCATCTTAAAGCTATGTATGGTTCCTGCCTCCACTACCTCACTTGCTAGGCTATTCCACTTCGTGACTACGCTATGACAAGAAATACTTCTAACATCCCTCTGACTCATCTGGGTCTTCAACTTCCAATTGTGACCCCTTGTTTCTGTGTCTCCTCTCTGGAACATCCTGTCTCTGTCCACCTCGTCTATTCCACGCAGTATTTTGTATGTCGTTATCATGTCTCCCCTAACTCTCCTGTCCTCCAGTGTCGTCAGGCTGATTTCCCTTAACTTTTCTTCATAGGACATTCCCCTTAACTCTGGAACTAACCTTGTCGCAAACCTTTGCACTTTCTCTAATTTCTTGACGTGCTTGATCAAGTGTGGGTTCCAAAGAGGTGCTGCATTCTCCAGTATGGGCCTGACGTACACGGTGTACAGTGTCTTGAACGATTCCTTACTAAGGTATCGGAACGCTGTTCTCAGGTTTGCCAGTGTGTGTGTGGTATAGTGTGGGTGTGTTGTGTGTGGGGTGGTGTGCAGGGGTGTGGTGTTGTGTGTGGGGGTGTAGTGTGGGCGGTGTGGTGTAGTGGGGGCGGTGTGGGTGTAGTGTGGGCGGTGTGGGTGTAGTGTGGGCGGTGTGGGTGTAGTGTGGGCAGTGTGGGTGTAGTGTGGGCGGTGTGGTGTAGTGGGGGCGGTGTGAGTGAAGTGTGGGGGTGTGGTGTAGTGTGGGGTTGTGGTGTAGTGTGGGGTTGTGGTGTAGTGTATTCATCTAATTGTGGTTGCAAGGGTCGAGGCTCAGCTCCTGGCCCCGCCTCTCACCGAACGCTACTAGATCCTCTCTCTCCCCGCTCCATGAGCTTTATCATACCTCATGTGTGGGGGTGTGGGTGTAGTGTGTGGGGGTGTGGGTGTAGTGTGGGGGTGAGGTGTAGTGTGTGGGGGTGTGGTGTAGTGTGTGGGGGTGTGGTGTAGTGTGTGGGGGTGAGGTGAAGTGTGTGGGGGTGAGGTGTAGTGTGTGGGGGTGTAGTGTAGTGTGTGGGGGTGAGGTGTAGTGTGTGGGGGTGAGGTAAAGTGTGTGGGGGTGAGGTAAAGTGTGTGGGGGTGAGGTGTAGTGTGTGGGGGTGTGGTGTGTGTGGGGGTGTGGTGTGGTGTGTGTGGGGGGTGTGGGGGGTGTGGGGGTGTGGTGTGGGGGGGGGTGTGGTGTGTGTGGGGGTGTGGTGTAAGGGTGTGGTGTAGTGTGTAAGGGTGTGGTGTAATGTGTAAGAGTGTGGTTGTAGTGTGTAAGGGTGTGGTGTAATGTGTAAGGGTGTGGTGTAATGTGTAAGAGTGTGGTTGTAGTGTGTAAGGGTGTGGTTGTAGTGTGTAAGGGTGTGGTGTAATGTGTAAGGGTGTGGTGTAATGTGTAAGGGTGTGGTGTAATGTGTAAGGGTGTGGTGTAATGTGTAAGAGTGTGGTTGTAGTGTGTAAGGGTGTGGTGTAATGTGTAAGAGTGTGGTTGTAGTGTGTAAGGGTGTGGTGTAATGTGTAAGGGTGTGGTGTAATGTGTAAGGGTGTGGTGTAATGTGTAAGGGTGTGGTGTAATGTGTAAGGGTGTGGTGTAATGTGTAAGGGTGTGGTGTAGTGTGTAAGGGTGTGGTGTAGTGTGTAAGGGTGTGGTGTAGTGTGTAAGGGTGTGGTGTAATGTGTAAGAGTGTGGTTGTAGTATGAGAGAGTTAACTTTGGTTCATAATCATTATAGTCATGCGTCAGATAAAACATTTATGCTTCTTGTTTCTTAGAAGTTTGTTAATTAAAGAGCATCACCTCCTGTACTGTACGACCAGTCTACTACTACCTGCATGTTTGTCAGGGAGTATAATATAGGTGGTGGTGTCGGGGAGATTGTAGTGATGTGTATGGTCTAGCGGGGTGTATGGTTTGGTGATGTTTGGTTGAGGTGGGGGTGTATGTGAAGCGGATTTATATGGAGTGGAAATCATAAAGAACACATCTAGTTTCTCCCAACTTGTCTCCAGTTGTTCACCCGGTTCTATTTACGACCCAGTAAACCTGAACCATTCAAGGTGTTTGGTTCTGAGGATATTGAACTTGTACTGAAATTTTCCGAGGTTTAGTTTACGCTTTCAACAGCTGCTTGAATAGCGACCAAGATGAATTTCTTAGGAATAACCTTTAAAAAGGCTCGAATATCTGAGATTTAATTATTATTATAATCAAAATAAGCGCTAAGAAACCGGGGTCATACAGCGCTGACTTAAAATTTAAGCTAGAATTCACTACGAATCTCAATCATGGAGGGCCATCATTAACAGTTAAGCTGCTAAGAAATAGGTCACAGATTAGCAGACGGAGGATCGAGCTTCCACCACACCTTCCGATGAACTACTCGCACAGGTTTAGCAATTCATGAATTATGAATTACTGTGAATCAAACATTATATTGAAATATGATAAATACAGCCTTACTCGGGGAACAGTGCTGGGCATAAATATTATAATTACTTGGAAAACACAAAATTTATGCTATAATATTGCCAATTATTGTATCAAAATCATGCGCTAAATCCGTACGTATCATACAACCATGTTTCGGGTGATACTTGTGGCGGAATTATGATAAAGATACAGGCTTGACCTTCGCAAGGTCACGCTGTGAACAGTAATTTAATCAGAGTACGCTGAGACAATACCTTAAAGTAACCGCCGGTTGCAACGCTAAAAATACAGTTGTCAAATATTCAACACTACCTGTGTTAACACTACCTGTGTTAACACTACCTGTGTTAACACTACCTGTGTTAACACTCACCACCTACACCAACCTATATGTAATTACTTATAAAATATCTACTTCATTTTCTTCATAGCGACAATTAAATTTGATATGATAGGAAGAATATATAGTGTAAAATAATTAAAAATTAATTATTATTATCGTTAAAAGGTGAGAAAATGCGAGAATTGCAAATCTTTGTCAGCAAATTTTGTTGAGAATAAAAAATTGTGTTAAGAAAAATTAAGATGATGAAGCCTAGCGAATCAGGACGGAGAGGTGAAAGTATGGGGGAAAATGTTGAGAATATTTAGAGTTGTGAAATTGTGGAAGGTGCCTAAGAACAGGTAGGTAGTAAGCGTAAGTCCCTTGTATAACAGGAAAGGGGACATAAAAATTTCAAGAATTATAAGGTTTTTTACTGGACGAGCTGGGGATAACACAAGGTAAAATTGCTACTGCACAGGAACAAGGAGGATTTCGAAAAGGTAGGTCATGTGTAGATCAAGTGATGACACAGACGCATACAAGTGAATAATATTTAGCTAAGGGTATCATCGTATATATGAGTTTAGAAAAGGCTTATGAAAGGGTGGTTAGACGAGTTAAGTGGTAGACGTTGCAAATGTAGTAAGTTACTAAAAGCAGTACAGAAAGTGATGCTCGGACTGTTTATATAGTACTGAAAAGGACTATTTTCCAGTGTTATTATAATCAAAACAAAGAGCTAAACCTTATTTTCCAGTATGTGTGATGTTAACATGGTTCTTCAATAAATTGACAAGCGAATGCTAGTGTTGGGTCGGTGTAGGAGAAACAATGAACCCGTTACCAAGTAGCAATTGTCACTAATACTCTTTGATAATAAAATTCCTTTGGTAGAATCGGAAAATAAGTTGCAAAGGTTGGTGGAGAATTTGGGATGGTGTGTAAAAGTGAACTGGAAGTGAACATAGAAATGAGCAGAGTGATAAGTAAAAAAAAAAATAGATAATGTACTGAATATCGAATTAGACAGTATGGGGGAAGTAAATGTATATATCTGGGAGTGAAGGTGTCGGAAAGTGGGTCTATGGAAGACGAGATGAAGCACAAAATAGATGAGGGGAAAACAGCATCTGTGGAAGAAAGTTTATCTACGAAGGAAAAAAAAATGTACCAGAATGTAGTGGTATAAATACCTTGGTATGGGTGAGAAACAGTCTCGTACCCATCGTAAGTTAAATATGTTAGTTTTTCAGGATCAAGATGGTGACTCGTGTACTCATGGTGCATCATTTATCTACTGATCCTGATCTTCTAGAAACACTGGGTCATAACCTGGTGAAAATACTATGCTGTAGACACAAAATTAACAACACATTGTGTTTTTTTAATTAAATTTAGGCCCAATGCACACCGCCTGGTCGGTAACTGAGTTTAAACCACTTGGGAAAACAATCTTAAATGGTTTAAATTCGTTACAGACCAAACGGTGTGTTGTAGGCCTAATATATATATATAATTTATTTATTTTCAACAAGTCGGCTGTCTCCCACCGAGGCAGGGTGACCCAAAAAAGAAAGAAAATCCCAAAAAAGAATATACTTTCATCATCATTCAACACTTTCACCTCACTCACACAATCACTCTTTTTGCAGGCGCCCAGAATACAACAGTTTAAAAGTATATACGTATAAAAACACAATATATCCCTCCAAACTGCCAATATCTCAAACCCCTCCTTTAGAGTGCAGGCATTGTACTTCCCATTTCTAGGACTCAAGTCCGGCTATATAAAAATAACCGGTTTCCCTGAATCCTTTCACTAAATATTACCCTGCTCACACTCCAACAGCTCGTCAGGTCCCAAATACCATTTGTCTCCATTCACTCCTAACACGCTCACGCACGCTTGCTGGAAGTCCAAACCTCTCGCCCACAACACCTCCTTTACCCCCTCCCTCCAGCCTTTTCGAGGACGACCCGTACCCCGCCTTCCTTCCCCTGCAGATTTATACGCTCTCCATGTCATTCTACTTTGATCCATTCTCTCTAAATGACCAAACCACCTCAACAAACCCTCTTCAGCCCTCTGACTAATACTTTTATTAACTCCACACCTTCTCCTAATTTCCACACTCCGAATTTTCTGCATAATATTTACACCACACATTGCCCTTAGACATATATATATCCTCCATGGGGAAGTGGAACAGAATTCTTCCTCCGTAAACCATGCGTGTTGTAAGAGGCGATTAAAATGCCAGGAGCAATGGGCTAGTAGCCCCTTCTCCTGTATATATTACTAAATGTAAAAGGAAAAACTTTCGTTTTTCCTTTTGGGCCACCCCGCCTCGGTGGGATACGGCCGGTGTTGAAATAAATAAATAAATAAATATATATAAATATTATATATATATATATATATAAAATATAGGGGGTGGTAGGAGAAAATTCTCAAACAGCTTCAGGGAGAATCTTGAGTTTTCCCTGAAGCAAGTTTATTCTTTTCTCTGAGGATGAGGGTCCCTATAACAGTTCTAGAGGTGGTACCTATATATATATATATATATATATATATATATATATATATATATATATATATATATATATATATATATATATCCATATCTTATTTTATTGTGGTAAAGTATAAGGTTGTACTGGGTTGCACTTCATTCGTCTGTTTCTGCACATCTTCCCTTTAAGTTTGGCGCGCACATCCGTGTTCTCAGCAACACTGAACTTCACTTTTTATTTAGCGGAAAGTGCTAAACACGTTTGACGTCATTTAAAGCCTGGGGAACGAGAGGCATTCAGGTTTGATCCAATGAGAGGATAATTCCGGTTCCTTGGATCACAAAGCTTCTCATAAGCATCAACGCACCTCCCTTTAAGGGTTCTTTCCCCTAAACACAATATAAAATAGTCGGTCGCTCAATCAAAATATATGGGTATAATAAGCGTAATCTGCGTCACACGTGGCGTGCAGGCAGTGATAAGACACTTGAGAGTGGAGTAGCATCATGATAATGCACTGCTACACATGACGTGATCTGCCCGTCTCTCCACTTCCTTTGCCAATCAACGTAAATTTGCAGAACTCTTCTACAATTGACAGGAGAGTTATGCAGCTGCTGGTGACCGTGGCGCCCACTACTATCATCAATAGTCCATTTACAATAGTTGCCAGTATGTTTGTAAGATCAGGGACAAGATAGGCCCACTCAAAAGTTCCTCGGGTCAGCTCACTGACAGTGATAAGGAAATGTGTAGAATTTTTAACACATACTTCCTCAGTTTTTACACAGGAGGATACCAGCGATATTCCAGAAATGATAAATTATGTAGAACAGGACGATAATAAACTGTGCACGATTAGGGTCGCAAGTGACATGGTCCTTAGGCAAATAGATAAATTAAAACCTAACAAATCCCCAGACCCTGATGAACTGTATGCAAGGGTTCTAAAGGAATGTAAAGAGAAGCTTAGCAAACCTTTGGCTAATCTTTTCAACATATCACTACAAACTGGCATGGTGCCAGATAAGTGGAGATTAGCAAATGTGATACCTATTTTCAAAGCATGTGACAGGTCCTTAGCTTCGAACTATAGACCAATAAGCCTAACCTCCATAGTGGGAAAATTTATGGAGTCAATAATTGCCGAGGCAGTTTGTAGCCACCTTGAAAAGCATATATTAATCAACGAATCTCAGCATGGTTTTACAAAGGGGCGTTCCTGCCTTACGAATTTATTAACTTTTTTCACTAAGGTATTTGAGGAGGTAGATCATGGTAATGAATATATTGTGTATATGGACTTCAGTAAGGCTTTTGACAGGGTCCCACATCAGAGACTATTGAGGAAAATTAAGGCACATGGAATAGGAGAAATTTTTTCATGGATAGAGGCATGGTTGACAAATAGGCAGCAGAGAGTTTGCATAAATGGGGAGAAATCAGAGTGGGGAAGCGTCACGAGGGGTGTTCCACAGGGGTCAGTGTTGGGCCCCCTGCTGTTCACAATCTACATAAACGACATAGATGCGGGGCATAAAGAGCGACATCAGCAAGTTTGCCGATGACACCAAAATAGTCCGTCGAATTCATTCTGACGAGGACATTAGAGCACTCCAGGAAGATTTGAATAGACTGATGCAGTGGTCGGAGAAGTGGCAGATGCAGTTTAATATAGACAAATGCAAAGTTCTAAATGTTGGACAGGACAATAACCATGCCACATATAAACTAAATAATGTATATCTTAATATTACGGATTGCGAAAAAGATTTAGGAGTTCTGGTTAGCAGTAATCTGAAACCAAGACAACAGTGCATCAGTGTTCGCAATAAAACTAATAGAATCCTTGGCTTCATATCAAGAAGCATAAATAATAGGAGTCCTCAGGTTGTTCAACTCTATACATCCTTGGTTAGGCCTCATTTAGATTATGCTGCACAGTTTTGGTCACCGTATTACAGAATGGATATAAATGCTCTGGAAAATGTACAAAGGAGGATGACAAAATTGATCCCATGAATCAGAAATCTTCCCTATGAGGATAGACTAAGGGCCCTGAATCTGCACTCTCTAGAAAGACGTAGAATTAGGGGGGATATGATTGAGGTGTATAAATGGAAGACAGGAATAAATAAAGGGGATGTAAATAGTGTGCTGAAAATATCTAGCCTAGACAGGACTCGCAGCAATGGTTTTAAGTTGGAAAAATTCAGATTCAGGAAGGATATAGGAAAGTACTGGTTTGGTAATAGAGTTGTGGATGAGTGGAACAAACTCCCGAGTACAGTGATAGAGGCCAGAACGTTGTGTAGCTTTAAAAATAGGTTGGATAAATACATGAGTGGATGTGGGTGGGTGTGAGTTGGACCTGATAGTTTGTGCTACCAGGTCGGTTGCCGTGTTCCTCCCTTAAGTCAATGTGACCTGACCTGACTGGGTTGGGTGCATTGGCTTAAGCCGGTAGGAGACTTGGACCTGCCTCGCATGGGCCAGTAGGCCTGCTGCAGTGTTCCTTCGTTCTTATGTTCTTATGTACTTGTTATTTATGAATTACTGTGTCATGGTTATATATCCAAAGAATAAAGCAGAAGAGGCTTAAAGATAATTTTAATGGGATGTAAAAGTGGTGAGAAAAGTGGCTATTAGAATTCAATCCTAACAAGTACAAACTAGCAAGAAGGGGAGAGGAAGTTAGAAGACCAGACAAGAAACAGCCTGAAAGACAATGTACAAGAATTAAATCTGAAAGAAAAACATCTCGCAAAGTATATCACCGAAAGTTCATATTAACTGCATAACCTTAGACCATATGCAAAACTACCACCAACCATAAAAACTCATTTTGGACATTATACACAACTTACGTCATGCTGATCTTGAACTATGTTCACCTACGTGGAGCCTAATAATAAAAAAAAGTCAGTAGAGATGTTCTTGGTATGTAAAGTAAAAGGACACAAGTGCAACTAATGTGACATTTTTATTGTGGCAACGTTTCGCTCTCCAGGAGCGAAACGTTGCCACAATAAAAAATTCACATCAGTTGCACTTGTGTCCTTTTACTTTACATATTGTCGGTAATCTACCAACATTACAATGTTCTTGGTAGGGAAATTGAGAGGTGTGGACTATGAAAGACATTATTATTATTATTATTATTATTATTATAATCAAGGGGGAAGCGCTAAACCCGGAGGATTATACAGCGCCTGGGGGGGATGTGGAAGGCATTCAGGCTTAATTCGGGGAACTGGAGCACAGATCCAATTCCCTAAATCAAGAGCCCCTCACCAACATCAAGGAACCTTCCTTGAGGGGACTATGAAAGACAGAGCTTAACCGTTACTCCAGTGACACTACACATCAGTAACTATTGCCAAATCTGTACCTTCCTATATATTTTACGACTGCTATTCAAATCAAATCATTTTTTTTCGCTTGAGCTGTGTTAGTTGAACATCCTCAGCACCCTACGCATATCCCCTTATTTACATCTTTCACTTGTACACTTCAATCATATCCTCAGTCCTCATTCTATGTCTTTCGTGAGTGTAGATTCAGTGCTCTCAATCCATTATCATAGGAAATATTCCTGTTTTAAGAGAATAATTTTTGCCTCTGCATTTTTTACAACCGAGTTAAATTGTAATGTGAAGGCAAAACTGCACCACCGAATCTCAAGGCCATACCGTAGATGTATGAAGTTATAATAACCTAGGGTCTTGCTGCTGATACGGCGATATAAATCCAAGCTATATTGTGAACCCTTGGGCACTGCTGTTTTGACTTCAATTTTTTTTCTTAACCAGAACTCCCAAATTTTTCCGCATCTGGCATGATCAACTTCTACATAAATTAGTTTCTTGGTGCCAGAGCTATTTCCATGGGATTAAGATCTTGCACTTGTGCGCTTTAAATTGCATATGCAAGTCTTTCGACCACATATACTTATCTAAATTCTTCTAAAGGTTCTTGGTTTCCGCCCTTGAATCTGTCTGCAAGATTATTGTATCGACAGCGAATTTGTTCCTGTCCTATTATTCACCTGTCAAGGTCATTAATGAAGATTAATATATACACAGTGCCCAAAACTGAATCTATGCCTGAATTCCCGGGAATTTTTTTCTTCGATTCTGCAACTTTAACACTGTGGGAATAGCAAAAGCCTTATTGATGACAACAAACAATATTGCACTCTTCTGATCCACCGTCTTAAATATCTTAGCGAAAAAAAAAGTCACTATTGAGATAAGAATGTCCTCTTATGAATGTACGTTGAGGTTTCCAAACTAAATTATGCTCATTAAAGGGACTTGCAATTGTGCCACTGTTAAGAAGTCTAATAATTTGCCTACCATCAAATTATTGCTGACCGGGCAATAATTTGATGGTTGGGACCTTACTTGGCCTCAGACCGGACCGCGGGGGCGTTGACCCCCGAAACTCTCTCCAGCTATACTCCCGTTTTATAAATATAAACTATTTTGGCCATATTCCATAACTCCGGCACGATACAGTTTTGCAGTAATATATTTAAGAGACTAATAATTAAGTTTATTAAATAATTTTTGTATTCTTTAAGAACCCTTTCAAAACGGTTCGTTAAGGCCCAGAGCCTACTTGTTTTATTAAGTCTATGTGCAACCTATCATTCTAAAACAAACTTATTTCTCGTACGTTAAGAAAATTTTTCGATATAAAATAATTAGGTCAGGCTAGACTGTAGCTTATAAAAACTAACCAATTACAGCATAGCATATTGTCAATAAATGCATTTATACATAATGGTCATAGAAACTTTAAATGCGAACAGAGACGCACCGAGCACACGTTAAAAATAAACAATCATATCATTAAGTTTTCATTTCCACCTGACAGTCATACGTTTGATGTTCTTAGCTAGTGATGTAACCATGATAACAAGGATGGACTGTTATTTGTCTGAGAATCATGTGTAACTCAGGAATATGGATTATTATATTTACGGGGAAGCGCTAAACCCTTACGGGTCGCATAGCGTTCTACGGACTGCGAAGTAATCAGGTTTGACCCGAGGAAAGGATTTCCAGTTCCTCGGATGAAGAGCTCTCCATCAGCATCAAGCACCCCGCCCCAATCATACGTGAATGAATGCATAGATTTCATGTGATTATTCTTGAAAACTAAACCAAAAGTGTCAACAGCGCCAAGGGAATGAGAAGTAATCAAATTTGATCCGAGGTAAAGGAAGAATCAATTCCTGGGATGAAGAGCCCTTAACATCAACAAGGCATCCTCCCCCTCCCCTAGAAGGGGTGTGGGTGGGTGGAGTTGGGCACAACAAGTCATTAAGTCATGACACAGCTAGAAAAACCGTCCTACAATGCACTACTGATCTACAAAAGTGTTTTAACTTACATATAATACACATTCCATATTGTTCATCCAATGACAAATGGAACTACCCTCAACCTCCTTCATAAAATCAACATTCCCCTTCCCCGGGCGCTGAATGTCCCTTACGGGTTTGCCGCTTTCCCGTATAGTCATATTTGGATTACAAAAATTAATGTCTATAAATTATATTATTCATGAGGTAGCAGTAAACCCGTAGGGGCCATACAGCGATCAGGGAATGAGAGGCAATTAGAGCAGATCCAAGGAAAGATAGATCCATTACCTTGAATCCTGAGCCTTCACTGGCATCACAGCACCTTCATTCAGATGAAGACAAATTATAATATATTAACACGTGGGCCGTTTACCACCGATGCTGGGTGACCCAAAAAGAAAAAAAAAACAAAAACAAGGTCAAAACTTTTATCATTCAACACTTTCACCATCACTCATATAATATCATTGCAGAGGCCCTCAGATACGACAGTTTACATGTCCCTCCAAACTGCCAATATCCCAAACACCTTTAAAGTGCAGACATTGTACTTCCCGTTTCCAGGACTCGAGTCCGGCTAACCGGTTTCCCTGAATCCCTTCACAAAATATTACCTTGCTCACACTCAGCTCGTCAGGTCCCAAAAACCATTCGTCTCCATTCACTCATTATAACGCAAATAATGTATGAGAGAGAGAGAGAGAGAGAGAGAGAGAGAGAGAGAGAGAGAGAGAGAGAGAGAGAGAGAGAGAGAGAGAGAGAGAGAGAGAGAGAGAGAGAGAGAGAGAGAGAGAGAGAGAGAGAGAGAGAGAGAGAGTAAATATAATCAGGGAAACTGGGTAGTCGCAGGATGTGAAGACATCAAATTGAGTGAACTATTTCACCCCTATCTACAGGACTAAAATATTTTTGATATAATAATCAGGGAAAGAGTTAAACTCGTATGCGTCATACAACGTCTGAGGAATTTGAGAAATGATCAATGGAAGGGAAGGGTTGATTGAATCTCTTAGATCAAGAGCCCTTCACATATATCAAGGCATCCTTCCTTTGAAGGGTCCTTGATGTTACCGTGTAGGTCACTGCCTTAATAACCTTCTCGTACCTAGTAGGCTTCACACCTCACAAAAATAACCATAGTGGTGTATAAAACTAATTATTTCCTCTGAATGCAAGGAGCTACAGTAAATCAATACAACACTGTTGCCTGTAAAAATTATCACGCAGCACTTTGGGATAAATAAAAATGACTTGGCACTCACCCTTCAACCCCACCGAAGATCAGGTTTGCGTTGACCATTGTTGGTATGGCGGGAGAGAGAGATGAAGCACAGTACCTATGTTGCTAGTCAGTGTTGCACTGCGGCGCCTCAGTCATCATAGAAAGGGAGAAGCTGCCACCCTCGTTACTGCCACTCACCCTCCTACTGTAATACATATTATTATACTTATTCCACACAATAACTACCGTCGACACTTCTTAATAACCACCCTGATACACAGATGTAACAGTATTATTAAAAAAGAATGTATCAATATAGTTCGTAAGCAATTAAATAGTTAATTTTGTGGTAGTAAAGTAGCATGTTGTGGCGCGCCCCTGGTGAGGAGCGCTGCTATTGGTCAGCAAGAGGTCCCCGCCCTCCCACCACCAATCAGCGTCACCAACACAACTTTCAGTACAGTATTGTACTTGAAAAAGACGTCTAAGTAGGTCTACCCTAACAGACTTTTTACTTATTCGCATTTCATCATTATTCTCGACTTGAACAATCTAGATGGGTAGCGTCCTCAGCTCACATACTGACGCGTCCGGGATCGATTCCCGGCACGGGTGAAATGTTGGGCCTGTTTCCTCTCACCTGTTGTCCTTGTGCACCTAGCACAGTAAGTAGGTAACCGGGTGTTAGTCGCCGTTGTGGATCGCATCCTGGGAGACAAGATTAACCTCAGTTGCCTGAAATACCCTGCATAACCAGGGTATTTCAGGCAACTATGTACTATGTCAACTAGGTAAGTAACAGTTGTATCATGTACTGTAGAAATAAAAATTATTATTATTATTATTATTATTATTATTATTATTATTATTATTATTATTATTATTATTATTATTATTGTTATTGTTATTATTATTATTGCTTTCAAATATCCTGATTTAATAATGAATAACTTGCTACATTATCACTTTACAAACATGCACATTCATACTTCAACATGACTCAGTATAAGGTAGTAAGACAAGTAAGTAAGTAAATAAGTTTATTCAGGTATACACAAATACAGTTACATAGAATTATCATACATAGCAGCATATGTGTAGAGAACCTAGGATAACCCAAAAAAGTCAGACAGAGTGACTTATTTCCATTGGGGTCCTTTTACCTTATTATTATAATATGAAGGTTATAACATTTTCTTATTATTCTACAATGAAGATAACATCTTATTATCATACTAAAAAGACTATCTGCTACACCAAGGTCATTAAGACTATCTACAATACGAGGGTCATTACAAGGAATAAGGTAAAATTTACACGTATGTTAGCTAAAAAATAGAAAATCATTCCCCTCCCTTTCTGTAGCTACATTCATCAGACACCTTTTGGCACTCTTCTTGAACTGGTTCATGCTATGACTGGCTTTGACATGTGCGGGCAGTCTGTTCCATTCCTTTATTGCTGTACAATAAAAGGTGTTTGAAGCCTGGCCACTGACTGTGGGTACTACAAAGTTGTGCTCTCTCCCCCTAGTACTATGATTGCTTTGGTTCCCAACCTTGACAAAATTGACAGCAAGATATTCTGGACATTGTTTGTGAGCAATTTTATAAACATGATTTAGCTTCAGTTGTTTTACTCTGTCTTCAACATTCAGCATATCCAACTGCTGTAATTCATCCTGGCCTACATGTTCTCTTGGTCCCAGCCCCAGGATGAATCTTACGATTTTGTTCTGGGTGATTTGCAGTCTATCTTTCAGTTTTTTTGTCAAGGCAGAGTACCAAGAAGAGCAAGCGTAATCCATATGGCATTGTATAAGGGCTAGACATAGGGTCCTGCGAGCCTCAGTAGGTAGACACTGTGCTTGTCTATACAGGAACTTCAGTCTGGCATTCGCTTTCTTTACTACACTGTTCCCTATCAATTCTCCTGACATGCATGGGTCAAAGGGGATTCCCAAATATTTTACTGATGAAACCAAAGTGATGGGCTCCCCATTACATTGAACATTAAAATTATTTACCCTTCTCAGTTTATGTTTCGTGCCAAAGAGAATGGCTTCAGTTTTCCCTAGGTGTAATGATAGTTTGTTGTCTACTAACCATTTGCTACAGGACTCCAGTTCCAGTGTTAAAACATTAGCAATATCTTGTGGGTCTTTACCTGACACTAACAGAGCACTGTCATCTGCATACAGTAGGAGTTTGCACTTGACACTGATAGGCATATCATTGACATAACATAAGAATAATAAGGGACCTAGAATACTACCTTGGGGAACTCCACATGTTATCGGCAGGGGTTCTGATTCTGTTTTGTTGATTTTGACTATTTGTCTCCTGTTGCTAAGGTAGGACTTAAACCAGTCTACAGAACCTATACCGATAGCTTGAAGTTTATTACATAATATATTGTGGTTGACAGTATCGAAGGCCTTTTGCAGGTCTAAGGTTACCATACCTATGAGGTTCCCCTTTGGCATTTCAGTTCTCAGGTAATCCATCAGATTAATAAGGGAGGTGTCGGTTGAGTAGGATCTTCTAAAGCCCGATTGATAGCTATGGAGAATGTTGTTGTCATTAAGGTACTTAACTACTTGAGAATACACCGCCCTCTCTAGAATTTTAGATATTATACTGAGTATACTAACAGGCCTATAGTTGCTTACATCAGACCTACTATTTTTCTTGAAGATAGGAGTAACTCTGGCCTCCTTAAGTATTAGTGGTGATTGATAGATTTATTATGTGAGCAATAGGGATTGACAGTTCAGAAGCACCATCTTTTAGGAACTTAGACGGGATGTTATCAGGGCCTGTGCTCTTAGTTGGGTTTAACCTGCTTAGTTCTTTTTGAATAAAGTCATGAGATACACTTACTAATTGACAACTGTTTGGGGTTACCCCTTTATTGGTATAGTATGTTTGAAACTTATCAGAGTCTGTGTTAAAGGTATTTGATGCAGCTGGTAGTTTACTTACTAGTGTTGATGCAACAGATGTGTAGTAGGAATTAAAGCAATTTGCCACCTTAGATGTTTCGTGGCATACCTCATTATCGATAGTGAGTACTATGTTAGACCTATCTACCGGCTTATGGCTATACCCCAACTGTTTTAGTTGTTGCCAGAGCTTTCTGGGGTTATGCTTATACTCTTCAATTTTTGAGCAGTAGTGCTTTGCCTTTGCTCCTTTTATAAGTCTCTGTACTCTGTTCCTCACCCTTTGGAATTCATTTAGTGCTGCAATATCCTGTCTGTTTGCTTTAAATCTTTTTAGCAGCTGGTCTCTGAATTTCATATTATCTAATATCTCAGTATTCATCCAGGGTTCAGTTCTTCGTTTAATCCTAACCTCTTTAACTGGTGCAATATTATCAAGGATGGTAGTGAACATTGTTTTGAATTTTTCCCAGGCATCGTTTACGTCCGTGCAACTTGTTATCTCTGTCCAGTCACAATTGTGTAGCCTATTTACCAGTGTTTCTTTACTGTAGTTTCTAGTTGACCTCATTTTTATTGTCCTGTGTAGGCCTATCCTATCCCTAGTTATTTTCCTGGTGCAGTAAATGATGAAATGATCACTAAGACCTGTGGTAATGACGCCTGACTGACTAATGTTCTCAGAGCGGTTACAAAGTATGTGGTCAATTAGGGTGGCTGAGAACCGTGTGATCCGGGTTGGAGTATTAATTAGTTGAGTGTAACTATTTAATCATAGAATTTGCTTATACCTTTTGCATAGCCCGTTATTTTGCTGCTGAAAACAGATATTGAAGTCGCCCAGTATTATTGTCTCGCAATTGTTTTCAACTCCGGACAAGACTCTGGAAAAGTCTTCTAAGAACTGGTCCTGGGTAGGAGGGCAGTAACTAGTTCCTACTAAGATGGGTTTGGTCTTAGGAAGCAGCACTTCAAACCATAGAATCTCCAGTTTATTGCTATTTAAATCAGGTCTTGGGTTGTAAGCTAAGTCATTTCTAATGTAGGCACATACTCCACCACCCTTTCTGTTCCTATCTAAGCGTTTTATATTGTAACCATCTATTTTGACCTCGTCGTCAGTCACCGTATCATCTAACCAAGATTCAGAGATGGTTATAACTGCCGCCCTAATTTTGTTAGCTAGAATCCTAATCTCTGCCAATTTAGGAAGAAGTGATCTTGCATTGACATGAATAAAGTGAAGGCCTGTTTTCATAAAACAATCATAATCATCAATATATGGCAATGGGTCATTTGTATTAAAATTAGGTAAATCAACGTCATCACTGCTAAAGGGTAACTGTGCCAAAGTGCATTTGTTACACACAAAATGAATTCTGGCACCGTTGCTATAATTGTACATACATCCATCATGCACCCACCCCTTACACATTTTACATAAGGTGCCTTTTCTGTTTTTCATGCGTACTTTAGTACAGTGTATGCACCTGTTTGGTAGTGTTTGAGATAATAATGGCTGTATTGTCTCACATTGACCTATGTATGCATTACATATGGAGTTAAGGTTATCATTCCTAGCTTCTAGACCGTCATTATCGCCGTCATTTATCTGTCTGTTTTGCCTCTGCACAATAGTTTGAGGTCCTGGATTAATTTGGATATCACCGCTTAAGAGCGCTACAATAAGAGCTGTGTGCCACTGTTTTTGTTTGGGTATGCTGTGTTGCCATACCTTGGAGCGATAGTGACATTTACTTTTCTGGTAGGATGGCAACTGTTGGGCTTTTACTGTCCAGGGCGCTGTTACTCCATTCACCTTTTCCAGCCCCCATGACTGATTTCTTTCTTCATGGAATTGAAGAAGAAATATAAATATAATTATGGCAGCCTGTACCCCCCTAATGCCTGCCATTTTCACTCTTCGCTCTTTTACTCATATACAATAATATTTATTTCTCGTTTCCAGTCCCTAGTACACTTAGTATCTGCTTTAGCAATCACCACTGAATTACTAGTAAAATTTCCTCTTCAAAACCCTCTTCACTGCTCACTTTTCCCTTAACTTCACAAAACCCTTACAGTTAACCCCTTATTACACACTCCCCTTCCCATCTCACTTCACAGTCTGGCTTCCCCAATTAACTTCTAACTCCCTTCCATTCTGGTAGATCAGAAAGGTTTAATCCATGGTTTTATCCTTCCAAATCCCCCTCAATTCCATTTATCGGGGGTTGTGTGGTGTTGTTGACTGCCTGACCTGTTCTGCTGACTCAGCCATTTTTAAAACACTGAGGGGAGTAACGCCACCTACAACCTGACTTTCCTTGAGTTTATAGATATATTTGGCGTTTTCTGCTATGATTCTCTCACTGTACACTGGTCAGCTGAATATAGGTCAGCTACTAAAACATTAACCTTGACTGTTTAACTATTCACTTCTTTCTCACGACTGGCACTGAGGGATATCCGACCTATAACATTTGAGTTTTGTACTGTTGATTTGACGATGTCTCCTATGTTTCCCTCTCGTTAGCACTGGTACAGGTGATATGATGGTGGTACAGATATGATGCTACTGTCAACAGATGAACGTCAGTAAAGATGAGAATTTCACTTCGCTAGTTGTACGGCTGGCAGTAGCGGCTGTTTGGATGCCGGTCAGCCATGTTTAAATGCTCAATTCTTTCCCTCGTTTGGCACTGAAGAAAAAAGTCCTACAGACCTGTCATTTCCTTGGAGATTTAGTTGATCAGGTTTTCTGCCATGTTATCTTCCCGTTAAACACTGGTGCAGTTGATATGGAGGTCAGTTATTTCATTGCTGCGGCCGCAGCCGCAGCAAGCAGCAACAAGGCTGCTCCTACATCTTGCCGTCCCCTGGGCCTATCCGAACTCCAGTGATGGCCAAGTTGGCAAGTACTGCTGCAACAACATGCAAGGAACCTATAGTGACATAAAAACTGACGGTGACGACAACGAAATGGACTAAATATGACAAAAGAGGGACCGGCATTCAAGTACCAGACCTGCTGCCAGACGTGAACCAGACATGAGACGTTTTCCACTACAATGAAATAACTGACCTCCATATCAACTGCACCAGTGTTTAACGGGAAGACAACATGGCAGAAAACCTGATCAACTAAATCTCCAAGGAAATGACAGGTCTGTAGGACTTTTTTCTTCAGTGCCAAACGAGGGAAAGAATTGAGCATTTAAACATGGCTGACCGGCATCCAAACAGCCGCTACTGCCAGACGTACAACTAGCGAAGTGAAATTCTCATCTTTACTGACGTTCATCTGTTGACAGTAGCATCATATCTGTACCACCATCATATCACCTGTACCAGTGCTAACGAGAGGGAAACACAGGAGACAATGTCAAATCAACAGTACAAAACTCCAAGGTTATAGGTCGGATATCCCTCAGTGCCAGTCGTGAGAAAGAAGTGAATAGTTAAACAGTCAAGGTTAATGTTATAGTAGCTGACCTATATTCAGCTGACCAGTGTACAGTGAGAGAATCATAGCAGAAAACGCCAAATATATCTATAAACTCAAGGAAAGTCAGGTTGTAGGTGGCGTTACTCCCCTCAGTGTTTTAAAAATGGCTGAGTCAGCAAAACAGGTCAGGAGACAACAACACCACACAACCCCCGATAAATGGAACTGAGGGGGATTTGGAAGGATAAAACCAGGGAAAAGTGAGCAGTGAAGAGGGTTTTGAAGAGGAAATTTTACTAGTAATTCAGTGGTGATTGCTAAAGCAGATACTAAGTGTACTAGGGAAAGGAAAAGAGAAATAAATATTATTGTATATGAGTAAAAGAGCGAAGAGTGAAAATGGCAGGCATTAGGGGGGTACAGGCTGCCATAATTATATTTATATTTCTTCTTCAATTCCATGAAGAAAGTAATCAGTCATGGGGGCTGGAAAAGATGAATGGAGTAACAGCGCCCTGGACAGTAAAAGCCCAACAGTTGCCATCCTACCAGAAAAGTAAATGTCACTATCGCCGCAAGGTATGGCAACACCGCATACCTAAACAAAAACAGTGGCACACAGCTCTTATTGTAGCGCTCTTAAGTGGTGATATCCAAATTAATCCAGGACCTCAAACTATTGTGCAGAGGCAAAACAGACAGATAAATGACGGCAATAATGACGGTCTAGTAGCTAGGAATGATAACCTTAACTCCATATGTAATGCATACATAGGTCAATGTGAGACAATACAGCCATTATTATCTCAAACACTACCAAACAGGTGCATACACTGTACTAAAGTACGCATGAAAAACAGAAAAGGCACCTTATGTAAAATGTGTAAGGGGTGGGTGCATGATGGATGTATGTACAATTATAGCAACGGTGCCAGAATTCATTTTGTGTGTAACAAATGCACTTTGGCACAGTTACCCTTTAGCAGTGATGACATTGATTTACCTAATTTTAATACAAATGACCCATTGCCATATATTGATGATTATGATTGTTTTATGAAAACAGGCCTTCACTTTATTCATGTCAATGCAAGATCACTTCTTCCTAAATTAGCAGAGATTAGGATTCTAGCTAACAAAATTAGGGCGGCAGTTATAACCATCTCTGAATCTTGGTTGGATGATACGGTGACTGACGACGAGGTCAAAATAGATGGTTACAATATAAAACGCTTAGATAGGAACAGAAAGGGTGGTGGAGTATGTGCCTACATTAGAAATGACTTAGCTTACAACCCAAGACCTGATTTAAATAACAATAAACTGGAGATTCTATGGTTTGAAGTGCTGCTTCCTAAGACCAAACCCATCTTAGTAGGAACTAGTTACCGCCCTCCTACCCAGGACCAGTTCTTAGAAGACTTTTCCAGAGTCTTGTCCGGAGTTGAAAACAATTGCGAGACAATAATACTGGGCGACTTTAATATCTGTTTTCAGCAGCAAAATAACGGGCTATGCAAAAGGTATAAGCAAATTCTAGGATTAAATAGTTACACTCAACTAATTAATACTCCAACCCGGATCACACAGTTCTCAGCCACCCTAATTGACCACATACTTTGTAACCGCTCTGAGAACATTAGTCAGTCAGGCGTCATTACCACAGGTCTTAGTGATCATTTCATCATTTACTGCACCAGGAAAATAACTAGGGATAGGATAGGCCTACACAGGACAATAAAAATGAGGTCAACTAGAAACTACAGTAAAGAAACACTGGTAAATAGGCTACACAATTGTGACTGGACAGAGATAACAAGTTGCACGGACGTAAACGATGCCTGGGAAAAATTCAAAACAATGTTCACTACCATCCTTGATAATATTGCACCAGTTAAAGAGGTTAGGATTAAACGAAGAACTGAACCCTGGATGAATACTGAGATATTAGATAATATGAAATTCAGAGACCAGCTGCTAAAAAGATTTAAAGCAAACAGACAGGATATTGCAGCACTAAATGAATTCCAAAGGGTGAGGAACAGAGTACAGAGACTTATAAAAGGAGCAAAGGCAAAGCACTACTGCTCAAAAATTGAAGAGTATAAGCATAACCCCAGAAAGCTCTGGCAACAACTAAAACAGTTGGGGTATAGCCATAAGCCAGTAGATAGGTCTAACATAGTACTCACTATCGATAATGAGGTATGCCACGAAACATCTAAGGTGGCAAATTGCTTTAATTCCTACTACACATCTGTTGCATCAACACTAGTAAGTAAACTACCAGCTGCATCAAATACCTTTAACACAGACTCTGATAAGTTTCAAACATACTATACCAATAAAGGGGTAACCCCAAACAGTTGTCAACTAGTAAGTGTATCTCATGACTTTATTCAAAAAGAACTAAGCAGGTTAAACCCAACTAAGAGCACAGGCCCTGATAACATCCCGTCTAAGTTCCTAAAAGATGGTGCTTCTGAACTGTCAATCCCTATTGCTCACATAATAAATCTATCAATCACCACTAATACAGTACCGGAGGGGTTCAAGGAGGCCAGAGTCACTCCTATCTTCAAGAAAAATAGTAGGTCTGATGTAAGCAACTATAGGCCTGTTAGTATACTCAGTATAATATCTAAAATTCTAGAGAGGGCGGTGTATTCTCAAGTAGTTAAGTACCTTAATGACAACAACATTCTCCATAGCTATCAATCGGGCTTTAGAAGATCCTACTCAACCGACACCTCCCTTATTAATCTGATGGATTACCTGAGAACTGAAATGTCAAAGGGGAACCTCATAGGCATGGTAACCTTAGACCTGCAAAAGGCCTTCGATACTGTCAACCACAATATATTATGTAATAAACTTCAAGCTATTGGTATAGGTTCTGTAGACTGGTTTAAGTCCTACCTTAGCAACAGGAGACAAATAGTCAAAATCAACAAAACAGAATCAGAACCCCTGCCGATAACATGTGGAGTTCCCCAAGGTAGTATTCTGGGTCCCTTATTATTCTTATGTTATGTCAATGATATGCCTATCAGTGTCAAGTGCAAACTCCTACTGTATGCAGATGACAGTGCTCTGTTAGTGTCAGGTAAAGACCCACAAGATATTGCTAATGTTTTAACACTGGAACTGGAGTCCTGCAGCAAATGGTTAGTAGACAACAAACTATCATTACACCTAGGGAAAACTGAAGCCATTCTCTTTGGCACGAAACATAAACTGAGAAGGGTAAATAATTTTAATGTTCAATGTAATGGGGAGCCCATCACTTTGGTTTCATCAGTAAAATATTTGGGAATCCCATTTGACCCATGCATGTCAGGAGAATTGATAGGGAACAGTGTAGTAAAGAAAGCGAATGCCAAACTGAAGTTCCTGTATAGACAAGCACAGTGTCTACCTACTGAGGCTCGCAGGACCCTATGTCTAGCCCTTATACAATGCCATATGGATTACGCTTGCTCTTCTTGGTACTCTGCCTTGACAAAAAAACTGAAAGATAGACTGCAAATCACCCAGAACAAAATCGTAAGATTCATCCTGGGGCTGGGACCAAGAGAACATGTAGGCCAGGATGAATTACAGCAGTTGGATATGCTGAATGTTGAAGACAGAGTAAAACAACTGAAGCTAAATCATGTTTATAAAATTGCTCACAAACAATGTCCAGAATATCTTGCTGTCAATTTTGTCAAGGTTGGGAACCAAAGCAATCATAGTACTAGGGGGAGAGAGCACAACTTTGTAGTACCCACAGTCAGTGGCCAGGCTTCAAACACCTTTTATTGTACAGCAATAAAGGAATGGAACAGACTACCCGCACATGTCAAAGCCAGTCATAGCGTGAACCAGTTCAAGAAGAGTGCCAAAAGGTGTCTGATGAATGTAGCTACAGAAAGGGAGGGGAATGATTTTCTATTTTTTAGCTAACATACGTGTAAATTTTACCTTATTCCTTGTAATGACCCTCGTATTGTAGATAGTCTTAATGACCTTGGTGTAGCAGATAGTCTTTTTAGTATGATAATAAGATGTTATCTTCATTGTAGAATAATAAGAAAATATTATAACCTTTATACTATAATAATAAGGTAAAAGGACCCCAATGGAAATAAGTCACTCTGTCTGACTTTTTTGGGTTATCCTAGGTTCTCTACACATATGCTGCTATGTATGATAATTCTATGTAACTGTATTTGTGTATACCTGAATAAACTTACTTACTTACTTACTTACTTACTTGTTGCTTACTGCCTTCCAGAGGCCTGTGTAAGCAGGTATTCAGTATCAATAATACACTGCTGGAAGACCATAACAGTGTCAATAATACACTGCTGGAAGACCATAACAGTGTCAATAATACACTGCTGGAAGACCATAACAGTGTCAATAATACACTGCTGGAAGACCATAACAGTGTCAATATTACACTGCTGGAAGACCATAACAGTGTCAATATTACACTGCTGGAAGACCATAACAGTGTCAATATTACACTGCTGGAAGACCATAACAGTGTCAATAATACACTGCTGGAAGACCATAACAGTCTCAATAATACACTGCTGGAAGACCATAACAGTGTCAATAATACACTGCTGGAAGACCATAACAGTGTCAATAATACACTGCTGGAAGACCATAACAGTGTCAATAATACACTGCTGGAAGACCATAACAGTGTCAATATTACACTGCTGGAAGACCATAACAGTGTCAATATTACACTGCTGGAAGACCATAACAGTGTCAATATTACACTGCTGGAAGACCATAACAGTGTCAATATTACACTGCTGGAAGACCATAACAGTGTCAATAATACACTGCTGGAAGACCATAACAGTCTCAATAATACACTGCTGGAAGACCATAACAGTGTCAATAATACACTGCTGGAAGACCATAACAGTCTCAATAATACACTGCTGGAAGACCATAACAGTGTCAATAATACACTGCTGGAAGACCATAACAGTGTCAATAATACACTGCTGGAAGACCATAACAGTGTCAATATTACACTGCTGGAAGACCATAACAGTGTCAATATTACACTGCTGGAAGACCATAACAGTGCCAATATTACACTGCTGGAAGACCATAACAGTGTCAATAATACACTGCTGGAAGACCATAACAGTGTCAATATTACACTGCTGGAAGACCATAACAGTGTCAATAATACACTGCTGGAAGACCATAACAGTGTCAATAATACACTGCTGGAAGACCATAACAGTGTCAATAATACACTGCTGGAAGACCATAACAGTGTCAATAATACACTGCTGGAAGACCATAACAGTGTCAATAATACACTGCTGGAAGACCATAACAGTGTCAATATTACACTGCTGGAAGACCATAAGTGTCAATAATACACTGCTGGAAGACCATAACAGTGTCAATATTACACTGCTGGAAGACCATAACAGTGTCAATATTACACTGCTGGAAGACCATAACAGTGTCAATATTACACTGCTGGAAGACCATAACAGTGTCAATAATACACTGCTGGAAGACCATAACAGTGTCAATAATACACTGCTGGAAGACCATAACAGTGTCAATAATACACTGCTGGAAGACCATAAGTGTCAATAATACACTGCTGGAAGACCATAACAGTGTCAATATTACACTGCTGGAAGACCATAACAGTGTCAATATTACACTGCTGGAAGACCATAACAGTGTAATATTACACTGCTGGAAGATCATAACAGTGTCAATAATACACTGCTGGAAGACCATAACAGTGTCAATAATACACTGCTGGAAGACCATAACAGTGTCAATAATACACTGCTGGAAGACCATAACAGTGTCAATATTACACTGCTGGAAGACCATAACAGTGTCAATAATACACTGCTGGAAGACCATAACAGTGTCAATAATACACTGCTGGAAGACCATAACAGTGTCAATAATACACTGCTGGAAGACCATAACAGTGTCAATATTACACTGCTGGAAGACCATAACAGAGTCAATATTACACTACTGGAAGACCATAACAGTGTCAATAATACACTGCTGGAAGACCATAACAGTGTCAATATTACACTGCTGGAAGACCATAACAGTGTCAATATTACACTGCTGGAAGACCATAACAGTGTCAATATTACACTGCTGGAAGACCATAAGTGTCAATAATACACTGCTGGAAGACCATAACAGTGTCAATATTACACTGCTGGAAGACCATAACAGTGTCAATATTACACTGCTGGAAGACCATAACAGTGTCAATATTACACTGCTGGAAGACCATAAGTGTCAATAATACACTGCTGGAAGACCATAACAGTGTCAATATTACACTGCTGGAAGACCATAACAGTGTCAATATTACACTGCTGGAAGACCATAACAGTGTCAATATTACACTGCTGGAAGACCATAACAGTGTCAATAATACGCTGCTGGAAGACCATAACAGTGTCAATAATACACTGCTGGAAGACCATAACAGTGTCAATAATACACTGCTGGAAGACCATAAGTGTCAATAATACACTGCTGGAAGACCATAACAGTGTCAATATTACACTGCTGGAAGACCATAACAGTGTCAATATTACACTGCTGGAAGACCATAACAGTGTAATATTACACTGCTGGAAGATCATAACAGTGTCAATAATACACTGCTGGAAGACCATAACAGTGTCAATAATACACTGCTGGAAGACCATAACAGTGTCAATAATACACTGCTGGAAGACCATAACAGTGTCAATATTACACTGCTGGAATACCATAACAGTGTCAATAATACACTGCTGGAAGACCATAACAGTGTCAATAATACACTGCTGGAAGACCATAACAGTGTCAATAATACACTGCTGGAAGACCATAACAGTGTCAATATTACACTGCTGGAAGACCATAACAGAGTCAATATTACACTACTGGAAGACCATAACAGTGTCAATAATACACTGCTGGAAGACCATAACAGTGTCAATATTACACTGCTGGAAGACCATAACAGTGTCAATATTACACTGCTGGATGACCATAACAGTCTCAATATTACACTGCTGGAAAACCATAACAGTGTCAATAATACACTGCTGGAAGACCATAACAGTGTCAATATTACACTGCTGGAAGATCATAACAGTGTCAATATTACACTGCTGGAAGACCATAACAGTGTCAATAATACGCTGCTGGAAGACCATAACAGTGTCAATAATACACTGCTGGAAGACCATAACAGTGTCAATAATACACTGCTGGAAGACCATAAGTGTCAATAATACACTGCTGGAAGACCATAACAGTGTCAATATTACACTGCTGGAAGACCATAACAGTGTCAATATTACACTGCTGGAAGACCATAACAGTGTAATATTACACTGCTGGAAGATCATAACAGTGTCAATAATACACTGCTGGAAGACCATAACAGTGTCAATAATACACTGCTGGAAGACCATAACAGTGTCAATAATACACTGCTGGAAGACCATAACAGTGTCAATATTACACTGCTGGAAGACCATAACAGTGTCAATAATACACTGCTGGAAGACCATAACAGTGTCAATAATACACTGCTGGAAGACCATAACAGTGTCAATAATACACTGCTGGAAGACCATAACAGTGTCAATATTACACTGCTGGAAGACCATAACAGAGTCAATATTACACTACTGGAAGACCATAACAGTGTCAATAATACACTGCTGGAAGACCATAACAGTGTCAATATTACACTGCTGGAAGACCATAACAGTGTCAATATTACACTGCTGGAAGACCATAACAGTCTCAATATTACACTGCTGGAAAACCATAACAGTGTCAATAATACACTGCTGGAAGACCATAACAGTGTCAATATTACACTGCTGGAAGATCATAACAGTGTCAATATTACACTGCTGGAAGATCATAACAGTGTCAATATTACACTGCTGGAAGACCATAACAGTGTCAATAATACACTGCTGGAAGATCATAACAGTGTCAATATTACACTGCTGGAAGACCATAACAGTGTCAATATTACACTGCTGGAAGACCATAACAGTGTCAATAATACACTGCTGGAAGACCATAACAGTGTCAATATTACACTGCTGGAAGACCATAACAGTGTCAATATTACACTGCTGGAAGACCATAACAGTGTCAATAATACACTGCTGGAAGACCATAACAGTGTCAATAATACACTGCTGGAAGACCATAACAGTGTCAATAATACACTGCTGGAAGATCATAACAGTGTCAATAATACACTGCTGGAAGACCATAACAGTGTCAATATTACACTGCTGGAAGACCATAACAGTGTCAATAATACACTGCTGGAAGACCATAACAGTGTCAATAATACACTGCTGGAAGACCATAACAGTGTCAATATTACACTGCTGGAAGACCATAACAGTGTCAATAATACACTGCTGGAAGACCATAATAGTGTCAATATTACACTGCTGGAAGACCATAAGTGTCAATATTACACTGCTGGAAGACAATAACAGTGTCAATATTACACTGCTGGAAGACCATAACAGTGTCAATAATACACTGCTGGAAGACCATAACAGTGTCAATAATACACTGCTGGAAGACCATAACAGTGTCAATAATACACTGCTGGAAGACCATAACAGTGTCAATATTACACTGCTGGAAGACCATAACAGTGTCAATAATACACTGCTGGAAGACCATAACAGTGTCAGTAATACACTGCTGGAAGACCATAACAGTGTCAATAATACACTGCTGGAAGACCATAACAGTGTCAATAATACACTGCTGGAAGACCATAACAGTGTCAATAATACACTGCTGGAAGATCATAACAGTCTCAATATTACACTGCTGGAAGACCATAACAGTGTCAATAATACACTGCTGGAAGACCATAACAGTGTCAATATTACACTGCTGGAAGACCATAACAGTGTCAATAATACACTGCTGGAAGACCATAACAGTGTCAATATTACACTGCTGGAAGACCATAACAGTGTCAATAATACACTGCTGGAAGACCATAACAGTGTCAATATTACACTGCTGGAAGACCATAACAGTGTCAATATTACACTGCTGGAAGACCATAACAGTGTCAATAATACACTGCTGGAAGACCATAACAGTGTCAATAATACACTGCTGGAAGACCATAACAGTGTCAATAATACACTGCTGGAAGATCATAACAGTGTCAATAATACACTGCTGGAAGACCATAACAGTGTCAATATTACACTGCTGGAAGACCATAACAGTGTCAATAATACACTGCTGGAAGACCATAACAGTGTCAATAATACACTGCTGGAAGACCATAACAGTGTCAATATTACACTGCTGGAAGACCATAACAGTGTCAATAATACACTGCTGGAAGACCATAACAGTGTCAATATTACACTGCTGGAAGACCATAACAGTGTCAATATTACACTGCTGGAAGACCATAACAGTGTCAATATTACACTGCTGGAAGACCATAACAGTGTCAATAATACACTGCTGGAAGACCATAACAGTGTCAATAATACACTGCTGGAAGACCATAACAGTGTCAATAATACACTGCTGGAAGACCATAACAGTGTCAATAATACACTGCTGGAAGACCATAACAGTGTCAATATTACACTGCTGGAAGATCATAACAGTGTCAATATTACACTGCTGGAAGACCATAACAGTTATCATCATAATATATAGTTTTATTAATCGTGTCTGAATCAAAATCAATGTTTTATATCCATAAGCTGAGAAAACCAGGTAGATTTGTTACATGAATCTACCTGGACTTCATGCTCATTTCTATAGCACTGGAACATAAAAAGCATGAGTTATCATTCAACCTCCCACGTGGTTGTTTTGCATCAATGAAAAGATGGGGGGGGGGGGAAGGGTAGGAGAAGTGGAATATTCAAATGGCTTCAGTAAGAAATCCAATTATTCTTACTCAAGCCTTTTTAACCGCTTCTCCGAGGTCATGGGTCCCACAATTTACACCAGAGGTGGACTCCATTATATATATATATATATATATATATATATATATATATATATATATATATATATATATATATATATATTCATATATATATATATATATATATATATATATATATATATATATATATATATATATATATATATATATATATATATATATATATATATATATATATATATATATATATATATATATATATATATATATATATATATATATATATATATATGCAAAACAACCACTGTGAAATAATAATGAAATTCCAAGCGCTTTCATGACTACTCACATTATCAAGGAACAATAAAAGTAATGCATCAAAGGAAGGCATATAAAGGGTCTATCCCACACCTCACCATCACATCCCACAACAAAGCAACACCTGATGCGCGACTCATAAGAAAGGAAACACTGCAGCAGGCCCGCTGGCCCAACTAGACAGGTCCTTCACACAACCTACAAACTATTCTACCCAAGAATTAAGATTTATTATTTGTATAATGTTTACCTGGAGTTTACCTGGAGAGAGTTCCGGGGGTCAACGCCCCCGCGGCCCGGTCTGTGACCAAGCCTCCAGGTGAATCAGAGCCTGATCAACCAGGCTGTTGCTGCTGGCTGCACGCAAACCAACGTATGAGCCACAGCCCGGCTGGTCAGGAACCGACTTTAGGTGCTTGTCCAGTGCCAGCTTGAAGACTGCCAGGGGTCTGTTGGTAATCCCCCTTATGTATGCTGGGAGGCAGTTGAACAGTCTCGGGCCCCTGACACTTATTGTATGGTCTCTTAACGTGCTAGTGACACCCCTGCTTTTCATTGGGGGGATGTTGCATCGTCTGCCAAGTCTTTTGCTTTCGTAGTGAGTGATTTTCGTGTGCAAGTTCGGTACTAGTCCCTCTAGGATTTTCCAGTTGTATATAATCATGTATCTCTCCCGCCTGCGTTCCAGGGAATACAGTTTTAGGAACCTCAAGCGCTCCCAGTAATTGAGGTGTTTTATCTCCGTTATGCTCGCCGTGAAGGTTCTCTGTACATTTTCTAGGTCAGCAATTTCACCTGCCTTGAAAGGTGCTGTTAGTGTGCAGCAATATTCCAGCCTAGATAGAACAAGTGACCTGAAGAGTCTCATCATGGGTTTGGCCTCCCTAGTTTTGAAGGTTCTCATTATCCATCCTGTCA